>NC_141049.1:7528930-7716430 GCF_041138505.1 Cibotium barometz | reverse complement strand
ATTTGGGTTTTGCGTTCTAAATATTTCTTGTCATTGTTTTGTAGCATTACATTGATAATTAGGTGGGTTACAAAGAACTAATTCAAAATTCTTTGCCCTCTCAATAAGCCACTGGTTGCGTTCCTTTCTTTGGGTTTGCTAAACTTTTTATTGTGTCTTATTTGCACATAGTTGTCACTCATAGATTTTCTTTAATGGTGGACGTGGATATCTTTGTAAGAGGATACAATTTGCAATGTAGAATCTTTCTAAGTACAAAACTTTACATATTAAAGTTAGAGAAGAATATTATGTTATTGTATTACTGATGTGGTAGGACAAGTGGCAAAGCTCCATACCCATGTGCTCCAGTCAAAGGAAATTTCAATGGTTGATCTCTAAAACTAATGAGATGGAGATTGTATGCTAATAGAAGCTAAGGTGTAAACTCACACAATGATGATTGATAAATTGTGTAGAGAAGAGGGTGGTTGTGTATCTATATAGGGCTTTATACATGGAATGGTTTTGATATGATCATGTAGATTTGTGATCATGGTCAGTGCTATGGTCCACGATTACAAAGAACTATTTATAATTGAATAGCGAGTATCCTACTTCTATGGTCATGTGGCTCATCTTATTTCTCGTAGGGGCCTTGTAATGTCAGAATCGGGTGTCCAGAGTAAAGTTTATTTACCCCATATGTAGACTGTTTACAAGATAACAGTCCACTATAGCTTGTGGCCTATTTAGGAGTGTGCTAAATCTAAGTTAAGACGTGTCTAAACCATTTGGTCTCCTTGGCCACCATCTTGTGTGAATACAGGGATGGGTTGCTCAATTATGCTACTCCTAATAATGGGGGTCGTACAAACATGAGTCAACCATCGATGCTTACACAATACAAAATGAGGGTGGAGCATTGATATATCCAACACTCTCATTTAATGTCCATCGAAGGTGAACTACCTCTTTGGTTTGAAGCCAAATTAATGAAGATATTGTCACATATGATCCTTGTCCACCATGAAAATATCGATGTGATTGTTCATCATCGAAAAACAGATCATCTTTGTTAGGAAGTCCACTCTATTGTTAATCGGGGAGTCGGAGATCACCATTCTGGTAGTTGGTATTGTGGGTGATACCACATTAATATTGATGGGCTAGTGTTATTGTGGTATATGTATTTGGGGCCATGCTAGTGTTATTGGTATATATATTTGGGTGATACCCCATTGATATTGATGGGCTAGTGTTATTGGTATACATATTTAGGATCATGCTAGTGTTATTGGTATGGAAGTGATCACCTTGTTAAATATCGAGCGAGTGTATTATTGGCAATATGTGTTTGTGCCAACAACGTAATCATGTTGGGATTAATTATTGGTATGGAAGTGATCACCGTGTTAAATATCGAGCGAGTGTATTATTGGCAATATGTGTTTGTGCCAACAGCGTAATCATGTTGGGATTAATTATTGAGGAGTCTAATTAATTGCCACGAGACGAGTAGTCCAATTACTTGTTCTAACCAATGCAATTGACTCTTTTGAGTATAGGTGTTGCAGCAATGCGAGAGTACCGATTAGGGCGTCAAAAGTCATAGATGTTATCCATCAACCATGGAGTGAGCTAGGGTTCATACCTTTTATACTGCTATTCATTCTCCTTGATTTCCTTGATTTAGTACTTCAATTGCTTCCTCCATAATCCGCTAGTTTTCTTCTTATCTTTCAAAGGGGAGACTTGCACTAATCATGCGTTGTGAAAGAATAAACACTAAACAATGCCTTACTGTGCACAAGTAGAGGGTAAACTTAAAGCTAAAAATAATGGCCACATTACTATCACTATGCCCGTGCTATGGGCCTTTAAGTTACCCTCTCCACCTTGAGCTCGTTAGGTTCAAAATCACAGCCAATAGCTTCAATAAAGCTGACCAACAACAAAAAGAGGTGGCATAACGGACGTTAGCTAGGGCACAGAACGGAAATGTGTGTCCATCAGCGACACTTCTTCTGAAGTAGCAGACGACGGCTCCAGCTCCAACAACAAGGTAGTTCGTTGTGGTGTACCCGAATCTTCAATTGTCACAAAAAGCACCTTCAATTGTCTCATTTGTGAACGAACCCCTGCATAGATTGCCACCGGCAATGGACTGCTTCTCATGTCAACACCAGCGGCCTCCGCCAGCTATTTTGAAAACAGCAACATCAACAAGCGTAGCAGAGAAGGTTTTTGAACACAGCTTAATAAAAGTTAAGGTGTAAAATATTTGATGCAAGGGGCAGCTATATAGTCACACACATGGAGAAGAAACAACTTGCATCGGTGGTGGCTTGTGGGTTGACATTGCCTTCAGAGATATGTGCATTTTCAGCAGGAACAATAATGGGTTCGCCACCAATGGGATCACCGTGAGATTGGTATTTTCTCTTATTTTGTATGGTTGTAACAGCCTTTCTAGATGGTCAAATTGATTATTTGGGTGATTTGTGTGGAGAGCCACTTTATGCTAGATGGCCAAATAGAGCCGTGTTCAAAACATTCATTGGGTGATTTGTGTGGAAAGTCACATTAGTCTCTCAACCTTGCCATCCACTAGTAAGTTGTAATGGGCATGGATTCATCTCTTGAGCAGCATGTGTGACTCCAACCTTGGATGATGGTCTTCCATTGTCATGAGGGTGTGTCAAGGTCGTGGAACCTACCCAGACTACTTAAGCATGTGACTTTGGTTACAGGGGTAGGCACACATGAGTGTCATGCATGATCATCATTAAGGGGATGTGTTAGAAAACATGATGATGACACGATGTGTGTACTTGAGGGGTAGGCACACATGAGTGTCATGAGTGTTGATGACACGATGTGTGTACTTGAGGGGATCATGGTCCTTGGGAATTTGTGTATGGTTCATTGGTCAAAGGTACATTTGTGTGACTTGTTTTTAAATGGGAAAAGTGGAGATTCCATATGATGTTATGGATGAGATCTTCATGGGTTGGACACTTGTGCATTGACTAGGATGTGAGTTGAATGGATAAGCATTAGTGTTAATGCAGTCCAAATGGTCCAAGTGATAGTTGAGCTAAGAAGGCCATTTATGTATATAGCTGTGGGAATCATTTGTATGTGAGTTTAAAAGAATTATCTTTACTTTGAGCCTCTTTTCATGGAAAACATCTATGGATTAGTAATAATTTTAATCGTGATAAGATCATGACATTCTTCATTTGCTTCGATCCTCCCTAGTTTAGTGGGATTTTAAGTGCCAAGTGGGGTCTTCAATGTTTTCCAAAGGACATCAACAATGTAGTCAATCTCAATGGCACCCTTGACAAGCACACCTACCCAATGTTGGTGTGCCTGAAACGAGATATTTAATAGTCAATGGTGGTGTGTTTATAATGGGAGGTTCTACATAAATAGGCTCAACTTGGGACTCATAAGGTTGTTGAAGCATTTTGAAGTCTAATCAATGTCTTAGTCTCCATGTGTAAAAAAAATAAAAATAAACATCTTGGTACTACATAAATAGGCTCAACTTGGGACTCGTAAGGTTGTTGAAGCATTTTGAAGTCTAATCAATGTCTTAGTCTCCATGTGTATTGGTCTTCCTCACTATGGTTGTTGTGGTATGTTAGTGCATTGAGAAGTCTGTAAGTGCCACTTCTTCATCAAAAAATACTTGAGTGCCTAGTGCATATATGTGTGTTCTATTGTGTATTGATTTAAGTGTAGCTAAGTTGTGTTTCACACTCATGGTTGGGGTATTTTTTGGATTATCCTGTAAGGAAATAGTGGAGAGAGGAAGAGTAGTTGTGCATATCCCTAGTTAGTGTGTCAACTTCTAAGGGTATGCTACCTGAAGTAGGACTGTGTGGCATTTTGTTGTTCCCATTTCGTACACATAGGCAACCAAGTCTTACGCTAAATATTTGGCACACCCGAGGAAACACACTCATTAGTATAAGGAGTCCTAAGTATTGTATAGTTTGTTTTTATGCTAGTTTAGTCCTTGCATGCCCACCAACACTTGTTCCTATGGAAGTCCATCCAAAAACTCTGTCACACTTTCTAGTCATAGAAGGCACATTAATTTTGCTAGTATTGTATAGTTTGTTTTTATGCAACAGGATGGGTTAAATTACTCATATGGACTTTTATGGTCAGAAATGTCCTAGTTGCAAAAGGCCTACGGGGGCATGTCAGTGGTGATGACTCCCCGCTCTAAAGCAAAGGGGTCAAGGCCAATAGATCTAATAACAAGTTCCTCAAATTACTATTGACCAAAGAAGATGGGATTCACATGATGCTTAAGCTTTGGCATTGATTGCCTTGTCAGTTTAAAAGGTCTATTGTTTTGCATATTTGCTCTTGTAAAACATTCATGCTTTCTTGGAACACTTTAGAAGTTATATATCAAGCTAAAAATGATTTAAGCATTATCTATCTTAAAAGGCAGCTTGATAATGAAATTTTTCAAGAAAAGAGATCCATAAATGAACATTTAACAAAATTGCATGACTTGAGAGAACAACTTCTCAATATTGATGTTACTCATATCCTAAAAAGGATCTGATGTGAATGTCACCCTTCATTCTTTACCTCAATCTTATCTGGGTTTCAATACTTTCCTTTGTCTTTCCTTGAGAGACAATGCAATCCCTCTTACCTATTAGGAGCTTGTAAGCTTACTACTATAGGAGGAATAGTAAAAAAGAATGTTCATAAGAGTTCTAGTAGTGCTCAAGCTTCATCCGCTCAAGGATAAGAGTAAGAAATTTTAGCGGAGCCAATTTTAATAAAACTTTTGAGACTAAGTGTTGATTCCAAAAAACTAAAGAAGGTGGCTTGTCAATATTGCAAAAAACCTACCCATGCAATTGAAAATTGCTTTAAGCTATAAAACAAAGAAAAGAAGAAGAAATCCAATAACCGTTCCATTAGTTCTACATTCGAGCGGTAAGAGTTCTAAGAAAGACGATGTCAAAAATGTGGTGCTGAATGTGGTACCATATGAGTGTGTGTCATGTCTATTTCAATTTCTTTATGTTTTATATGTGGGTAGTAGCCTTAGGATATGGGAAACGATGTATGGTTGGGTGTATGTGATAACCATGTGTATGGGTTCAATGAATGTGGGAAAAAAGATGTGTAGCATTTATGCGGATGATTAGCAAGTAGATGTGGACTAAAAAGGAGATCTTATCTCTTTGATGTATATGTGAAGGCCACATGTGGATGTAAGATGGTTTTTGTATGTCATTATCTCTAATGCAAGTCGTGGTTTTGTGATTAGCCTTGATTTAAATCCTTATTACTTCAATTAGTGTTAATACTATGCTCTAACTATGTCTTCTTCCATCTTCCTCCACCCATCATCATAGCCTTCTCTTCTAATGACTATGCACCCAATACTCTCTTCAAATCCATCTCTTTCAACATGGTATCTATAGCTAGGTCAGTACTTCACTCTCAATATTCAACATTAGCAAAAATTAGTGGCTTCATTAAGAATAATTAAGTTTTTAGCATCTCTAATCAACCTTATCCACAAGCTCAAAATAGTGGCTTTCATTGGAGCACTTGGTTCTCTTTCTCCTCTGCACCATTGACCAAGAATTTTAAAGAGCACCAAGAGCACATAAGGGCATCCACGCAGATTAGAAGAATCAAGGCAATTCGATGCAGATCGACAAAAGTCGTGACAAAAGACGACACTATAAAATTCAAAAAAAATTGATCAATCAACGTGTTCGTGCATCTATCGGCTAATTCCTCTTATAGATCTGGGCATTTTTGGCCATGCTGTACAAGCCTGTGAAGTTAGGAATCGATTCAGTGAAGTGTTGGTGAGTGATCCAGACCTGCTGCCCTCTTTTGGTGAGGCTTTCATTAAGTTTCTTAATCTACAATTAGTGTTTCTAATCTCAGTTAATAGAGGCCTAATCTCATCCTCTCCTACTTATATTTCATTTCCCAAATGTGCTTGGTTCAATCGTATGCATAACCCTTTCCATTGCTTGTTCAAAATCTGCATTCACCTTTTTTGGGTTAACATGGGATTAGTGCAATCAATCAATGATTAATGACTAAGTTGAGCCAAATCTCATTTCTAATATTTGTATGGGAATAGACACTACCCAAGTGTATAAGCTTATGGTAAGACCCTAGTTGAGCCAAATCTCATTTCTAGTATTTGTATGGGAGTAGACACTACCCAAGCAAGTGTATAAGCTTGTGGTAAGACCCTCCGTTAGTCATGGCTTCTATGACATGATGTACACCATGTATGTACGCCATGAGAACTCATGGGCCATGATGATGGCGCTGCATAAAGACCAAGGCATGAAGACTAAGATGAAGCGACATGTGTGAAGAAAAATGTGAATGGAGCTCGAGATGAAGACCAAGATGGAGCTCAACATGAAGATGAAGACCATGAAGCCAGTGAGGGATGGCGACTATGTTCAACTATGTTATGTGATGACATACATATGTTTATGTTCCCATGTATGTCCTGGCCATCCCATTATAAGGCATAGTGGCTAATGCCCCCATGTATGAGGTCTATGATGTCAACCTTGGGATTGGGCATCCCTTGGTCAAGATGTGCCCATATATGTGTGGACATGTTGATGTAATCGCCTCTAGCCACCAATGATGTAGGCTAAGTGATATATGTATGTGTGTCTCCATTGAGGGGAGGTAACTACTTGGGATGAGACCCATTTGGGCACCAAGGGGGGGTGTTAAAAATGTGGTATCGTATGTGTGTGTGTGTCATGTCTATGCCAATTTCCTTATGTTTTATGTGTGGGTAGAAACCTTAGGATATGGAAAATGATGTATGGTTGGGTATATGTGAGAACCATGTGTATGGGTTCAATGAATGTGGTACCATATATGTGTGTGTGTCATGTCTATGTCAATTTCCTTATGTTTTATGTGTGGATAGAAACCTTAGGATATGGGAAATGATGTATGGTTGGGGATATGTGAGAACCATGTGTATGGGTTCAATGAATGTGGCTTTAAAGACCTGTAGCATTTATGTGGATGATGGCAAGTAGCATGTGGACCAAAAAGGAGATCTGATCTCTTGATATATATATATGTAAAGGCCACATGTGGATGCAAGATGGTTGTTGTATGTCATTATCTCTAATGCAAGTCATGGTTTTGTGATGATTAGCCTTGATTCATATCTTAAGTACTTCAGTTAGTGTTAATACGATGCTCTAATTGTGTCTTCTTCCATCTTCCACACACCATAGCCTTCTCTTCGAATGACTATGCACCCAATACTCTCTTCAAATCCATATCTTTCAACAGATGACTCAACTAATGCCATTTTCCATCAAGACTTCTTACTTATGGCTATTACAGTTATGATCCTAAATAAGATGCATGTCTCGGTGCAACTATCATTGACAGTTGGTTTCTTAACAGTGGGTACTTCTAAGCACATAACTTCTCGAAGAAGTTTGGTCAAAAATTTGGAGAATGTGCAAAGTGGCCACACTATTATGTGTGCCAATAATGCCTCTTACCCTGTTAAAGGTATTAGTGAGATTGTTCTCACTATGGCTAGTGGTGAGAATATTTGTCTTGAAAATGTACTTTTTACTCCACCTATTTAACAAAATCTGCTTTTTGTCCCCACTCTAATAGGGGGTCTTAATGTTAAATTTGTAGATAATAAATGCACTATCCATGACAAAGAACATGACAAAAAAATTGTGCTTACTAGATCTTTGACCATAGGTGGTTTGTACAAATTGGATATGTATGATAAGTGTGATGTTGCTTGTGTGTGGCAGACACTTCAAATGTAATGAAAGATGCCTAGTTGTGGCATGGTAGGTTTGGCCACACTTCTATTGGTGGTTTGATGCTTTTGCAGCAACATGGGATGTTAGAGGATCTTCCTCACCTTGATCAACCTCCAAGATATGTTTATGAAAGATGCACCCTTGGCAAACTTGCTTGCCAAACTTTCCCAAAGAATGCAACAGATATAGAGTAGATCATAAATTATAGATCATACATAGTGATGTGTGTGGTCCAATACGGAATATTTCTTTGGGAGGAAACTTATATTTTGTTATATTCATTGATAATTACAACAAATTTGGTTGGTCTTACTCCATAAAAGAAAAATTAGAGGTATTTTCTCATTTTTAACATTTTATTGCTATGGTTAAAAATGAAATTGGCTTAAAAATCCAAACTCTCTATTGATGAGGGGGAATACCTATCTAATGTATTCAATCTCTACATTATGACCCGCCGCCGGGGGGGGGGGGGGGGGGGGGGGTAATACCTATCTATAATGTATTCAAACTCTCCATTCTAATAGGGGGGAATATCTGTGTAATGTATTCAAAGATTTTTTGGCACAAAAAGGGCATTAAGCATTAGTGTATAACTCCTTATACACTACAGTAAAATAGTGTTATTGAGAGATGTAATAGGACTCTCATGGAGGTGGTTAGATACATGGTTTAAAGGTTAACAACTTCCACACAAGTAAGTAGTTCTATGTGCTACCTATGTGCTAAACAGGTGCCCTACTAAAACTTTGAAGACTATTATGAGCCTTGATTCAATCGAAACCTAAGGTTGAACACATGCATGTTTTTAGTTATTTGGAATATGAACATGTGCTAGCACAAAATCAAAATAATATTGATGAAACAAGTTAATGAAATGCATTTTTATCGAATACAGTACCGAAAGCAAATGTTATCTTCTCTACAATCATCTCACTTAAAAAAAATTTATTATGAGTAGGCATGCTATTTTTACAAAGGATTTTGTCTATCCAATGATGGAATTCAATAAGCATGCCTATGCTAATTCACCTAACATGTTTGATACCTGTGCCAATTTATGATGATCCCCTCAGTAGATTTTGTCTATTGATCCTTGTTTATTGAAAGCAGAGAATGCTCAAGGAATCGATGCACCCACTTTAAATCAGTTGGAAGATGTAGTAAATGTTAAAATATTAGCAAAATTAATGAATCTAGGGTCATGCCTAGATGGGTTAGAAGCATTTTGTAGGATAGAAAATTATGTACTCCTTTGCAATGTAGAACAAGATCTAGTGTGCTCGAACCACTTCTTTAGTAGATATTGTTGAGTTTGGATTTCTTAGTTCTCTACATGATGTAGAAAAACTTGAGTCTTTTGAAGAGGCTCAAGAAGATCCAAATTGAGCGAAAGCCATGCAAGATAAAGTTTATTCTATTTAGAAAAATGGTACTTGGGATTTAGTGGATCTACCACTTTTCAAGAAAGCTATTGGTACTAAGTGGATTTCCAAAGTCAAGAGAAAGGCAGATGGATCTATTGACAGATTTAAGGCCAAACTTATTGCAAAAGGTTATGCCTAGCAAAAATGGATTAATTATGGTGGGAATTTACTCTTACTTCTCATATGACCACTGTCCGATTTGTTATTGCTTTGGCAGCCCATCATGGATGGAAAGTGCACCAATTGGACATCAAAAAAACATTCTTGAATGGTGACTTGAAGGAAGAAGTTTATGTGAATCAATCACCTGGATTTTTCCAACCTACTCAAGAACAGAAGGTGCATGCAAGCTTAATAAAGCTTTATATAGTTTGAAACAAGCTCCCAGATCTTGGTACCAGAAGATTCATGTCTATTTAACTGAACAACGATTTCAAAATAGTCCTACAAAAGAACTTTATATGTAAAAAAGAATAAGCAAGATTTGCTTATTTTCATTCTCTATCTAGATGATATGCTAGTGAGATAAGCACCAATGAGGATTTCATTACAACTTTCAAAGCTGGACTTGTCTTAACTTTTTATATTAACAATTTTCTCTTGTTTTAAATTTAGATATGTGGCCAGTGTCCCAATCGAAAATTAGTCAAGACTCATTAATGTATGGATGATCTAGCCCTCACATGATGTCACACACACATGGTTGTTTGCTAAAGTTCATTACCACCATAAATGCTTATTTGAAACTTAACCTAAAAGTACTAAGTTTGAAGTCTTAGAAGAGATGATACCCAAGGGTTTTGTGGTTGTTCCATCTGACAATTTCACCCATATAAAAAGTGGTAAGTTGATGCCACTAGTCCCAATAATAATAGATAATAAACCCTATACTACCATCCAAGATGGCTTGGAATTTTTGGCGTTTATAAAACTATAGGAAAGATTGCATTCATGTCATCATTTTTGCAAGTGCCCTAGTTTATTGATTTCTACTTTACATACCTTTATTTTCTTAGTGCTTGATGCAGCACTATGGGTTTCTCTCTTCTCCTCTCACTGAACCACATTATTTTCCTAGAGTTTTGCAATTGTAAAGGCTCGGGCTAGTGTGTAGAAATGGAATTCTAATTTAGTAGATAACAAATATGAGAGACAAGCTAACTCTCATGACTTTGTATTCCCTTTTGCTAGGTGCATGACTTAAGCTAGAAATTGTATAGGGGATTTTGGTCTCATCCTTTTTAAGGGAGAGATGTTGAGCTAGCATGAAACACTCTTTCATGTTGATCTAGCATGAAACACTCTTTCATGTTGAGCTAGCATGAAACACTCTTTCATACCGTATGTACAATCCTACTAAGACTCCTCTTTGAAATCTATGTTAACGGCCTCAAACACTTCTTGATGTTGCTCGGTGGGTTTCTTCATAGGCAAGGTTTTGGGCTTATTTTCCACCATATGGGATAGGGTCGTTAAAGGATTAATTATTTCAAGCCTAAATGCATCTAAGGGAGGAGGTAGAATTCCTATAAATAGTGTGTAGTGCACCACTAGTTCTAGGACATGTTTAAGCTTGGACTTCCTTGATCAAACATTAGGCTTCTTCAACCTGGTGTTTCTCCTTAAATTGTGTATTTTAGCTAAGCATTTAGGTAGCCAATTTATATCTATAAATTGTTTTCCCTTAACCACCACTGGCTTGAGTGGAATTTCTTCACTATCATAATCTAGGAAGAGGATGATGAGTTTTGATGCTATTTAGAGCCACTCTATATGATAAACATGTAGAATTCCTATAAAAACAATGCATAGTGTACCATTAGTTCTAGGACATGTTCAAGCTTAGACTTCCTTGATCAAGCATTGGGCTTCTTCAACTTGGTATTTCTCCTTAAATTGTGTTTTTAGCATTTAGGTAGTCGATTTAGATCTATAAAAGATTTTCCCTTGTTAACCACCACTGGCTTGAATGCAATTTCTTTACTATCATCACTCTAGGAAGATGATAATGAGTCTTGACTCTATTTGGAGCCACTCTATATGATATTAAATCTATTGTCAACTTTGCCAACATGTTTTAAGGTGAGCACCACCACACCAACCTCTCCACTTTCCAAACCAACACCCCACTCAATACCCTCCATTAATCCTCATGAATTATCATCCACAACATAATTATTATTATTTTTACCACTTGTGGTAGAGTTTTGTCATTTGTTTATGATTGTTTATCCTTAGAAGGCTTTACGTGATAAGATTTTATAGCTTCTATATTATGCCTATGCATGAGAGGAGAGATGAAGGTGTGGGTAAGGTCTGGGTTGAGCTCACGTATGTGCCTAGATAGATGATGTGTACATTGTGTGGGTAGAACTCACCAATGTGTGTTTTTTTAGAGTAGGTGTTCTAAGAACTTGTTTCTAGAGTAGGTATCTAAGCAACATATGTTTCTAGAGTAGGTGTTTTTTTTGAGAGCATGCATTCATAGAAAAGGTGCATTCCCTAGATTGAATATATAAACATACAAACTTAGAGAGAAGGTGTATTCCTAGAGTGAGTATGAAAAGATACATTCTTAGAGAAGGGTGTTCCTAGAGTGATAAGCATGCGAATGTGCATTCTTAGAGAAGGGCATTCCTAAAGCGGTGATCTACAAATGTGGTTTTCTAGAGAGTATCTTTTATACAAGCATGCCATTCCTTGATCCACTGGTTTGCAAGTATGAGTGTGTCTAGGTAGAGGATCCCATGGTTTGAGACAGTATGTAAATAAAAGAGGCATGGCTACGGTAAGTGCATGGGCCATGGGTAGAGTTTTTTCACCAAACCCTAATATCTCTTAACACTCTTGCTTTCTCTCACTCTCTTTTTACCGTTTATGTTGAGATTTACCCTTATCCATTTTCTAGGGGAATTAAGGTCATGATGTTTCTCCCAACACCCGTCTATAATTGTGAGTTTTGTAATTAAGGTCATGATACTTTTGCAGCACTCCTCTCTAATTGATGAGGATTAATAATCAAGTTCATGATGGTTTTGTAGCACCCATCTCTAATTGATGAGGATTAATAATCAAGTTCATGATGCTTTTGTAGCATCTCTCTCTAAATGATGAGGGTTTGTAATTATTTCTCACCCATGCAACAAGGCTTGAGATTCTAGCAAGATCTAGTGAGGGTTGGTGAGGCATGTCAAGGGGCCTATGGGTTACATTATGTTTTGGGTGAGTTTATTGACAAGGCAATCTTAGAGCTACTTTATGGAAACAGTTTGTGGCAACTCTGTAATGGATGCTCAAGTAACTTGCTTGGTGCCTTTGATCCTAGTGGAAGTGGAGGTGGAGGGGATATCGTGCTCTTGGGATGCTATTGTGAACGGTATAGCAAGAAATCCTATTCATGGATACTTGTCATTTTCTCCTATGATTTGCCTAAGAACTTTTCTCCTTTGTGGGCTTTGGGTTTTCCATTTCCCTTGGGGTTGAGGTTGACTTGGGCAACTAAATGTGGGTGTTACCTGCTCTAAGTAGTGCTTCAAAGGACCTGCCATCTCTTTTGATGTGGGTTTTGCTCGAGTTACCAATGGTTGAGATGTTGCTTTTAGGGAGCCATAGCTATGTTATACCTTTGTTATACCCACGTGCTTGTAGTTCTCCTCTATGACCCACCATATTTGTTGTTATGGATTTTGGCTCTTATGGGTGGGTCTTCACTTCTATTTGGGCTGCTGGTATAGCTTATGCAAATCTCTTAGCAATCCAGATGCTAACAATACCCTCATAGTAGCCTTGTGCTTGAAGGATATACCGCCACTTATGAGCCTCCTTGTGATAATAAGCTTTGAAGTCCCATGGCATTTATCTCTAGTTAAGGACATATGCATGGACGCATTGGCAAAAAATCTTTTCAATCAATTAGGCTACTGATTAGCCTAGCAATGGTAGGGCAACCCCAAGGGCAACCTCTTACAGTTCTAATATGTGACCCACCATATTTGTGGCTATGGCTTTTGGCTCTTGTGAGTGGGTCTTCTCTTCTTCTTGGGTTGATCGTATAGCTTATGATGCAAATCTCTTAGGAATCTAGGTGCTAACACTACCCTCATAGTACCCTTTGCTTGAAGTATGTACTTATGTATCTACCACTTATTTATGAGCCTACTTGTTTAAGCTTTAAAGTCTCATGGCATTTAGCTATAGTCAAAGAAATGAGCATGGATGTATTGGCAAAAATTCTTTTCATCTGATTAGGCTACTAACTAGGGCCAACCCCAAGGGAAACCTCAGAGTTAAGCCCTACAAGTGCAAATTTGACATGCTTACAAAAGGATTGTCCCAATAGAGTGACGAATGACCCAATGGGGTAGAAGCATCACTAACCATGTCAACAAATGAGCCTTATCTATTGAGCGAGGAAAGACTCATTCATATATTCCTCCTCCTTAATGCCATCATAATGCTCCAAGATAAGACAAGGGCAGTACTCCAAGGCTGCCAATAAGTTTAAAAAAAAGCTTAAGCTTCCAAGCAAGCAACTAAAGAGCTTGAGGGCAAGCCCTAAAGGAAATAGTGGCCCCTCCTTGCCACCTCCCTTGCCAATACAGCGAGTGATCTTTGGCTTAAAACTGCTCTTCTCGTCCCACAAACAAAAGCAGCTCATTGATTATACAAGTACTCTAGCCCTTTACTTTCTTCAATTCAATCTTTTTTTATGACCCTATCTCAACCCCCCACCTTGACTTGTGAATGCTCGAATTAGACAGAACTTTGCCATGGTGGCTTAACATTCTCTCATAGGACACAAACCTCAACACCATAGTAACCATGAGTTGATCCCCCATGGATACTGTTACCCTCATCAATTGTACTCTAGCCCTTTACTTTGCTCAGTTCAATATCTTTTTATCTAACCCTATCTCAACCCCCACCTTCCACATCGTCTTAAACCACAATTAACACCATGTGCAAAACCAACCCTCACCACCCCCTTCTTCTTTGAACAAGCCATCTCCTTCTTGGATATAACACACTTTTATACTCCATTGAATCCTATCTGATTGTTCCCTATCTCAAGCCCCACCTTCCACACCATCTTAGCCCGCATTAACACTACATGACAACTAACCCTTTCCACCCTTTTTTTCATCTTTGCCAATCCTTACTTTATATGAACTTATCTCAAATCTCACCTTTAAAACAATCTTAGTTCATAACACCATGCGGTAACCAACCCTCTTCTTCTTCAATCAACCCATCAAGTCCTTCTTAGATAACACCACACGGTTACCAAACCTCTTCTTCAATTAAGCCATCAAGTCCTTCTTAGATAACACCACGCGTGGTAACCAACCCTCTTCTTCTTCAATCAAGCCATCGAGTCCTTCTTAGATAACATCACTTTTGTACTTTGTTGAACCCATTCGGTTGTGTCTAACCTCATAGTGCGGTTCCGCATATTCATCAATTCTACACTCTTGACCAAGGAAGATCACTTCCTCAAACTCATGGCAGTGCACGTGGCCTCAACTACTAATGATTTACTTCACTCGGCCATGGTAGCCATGAAGACCCTCATTCACCAAGGAGTGAAGTCATCCTACTGCTAGCTTTGTTGCATGCCTAATAACGAATACAGTTAGCAGGGCATCCTGAGACAATATCAAATAGTCTACACTTAACTCGAGCAAGCCCTTGCCACCAAAGATGATGTCACCATTCACACCATCCATGTGTCTTACCTAGAATACATCTCCATCAATGAGGCATAGGCAGCCTATGACTTTGGCCAAAGCAATAAGCTTATAGATGAAGAGGATGACCTTGAAGATTCTTGAGAAGGAAAATAGGGTGGGCTTACCCATATAAGACATCTCCAGCAATGAGGCATATGGGTCCTATGACTTTATCCAAAGCGATAAACATAAAGATGAAGAGGATGACCTTGAAGATTCCTAACAAGGCAAATAGGGTGGACCAACCTTCTAAAGAAGAAGATTCTTGAGAAGGCAAATAGGGTGGAACCAACCTTCTAAAGAAGAAGATTCGCAAGCCCATGAGGCACACTCTTTTGGAACAAAGAAAATTACCAAGAGCTGAACCTAATTCTAGGCATGAGTGAACCCAAAGCCACCCCACCCCACCACTCCACTTGGTGAAAATCTATACCCCTCCACCCCTAACCGTGATGTCAATTCTTCTACTTTATTCATAATCCCCCCACCTAGAGATTCTCTGCCAACGTAACCACCTCATTAAAACCATATTCATGATCCCCCTACCATAAAATCATTTCATTGGGGTCCGAATATCAATGAAGCATGATTGCCAACACTTGGAAAGAAGCCAATGAAGATGATGGGAAAGACCCAAGGGTGTCCTTATCTATCCATGAATAATAACTCACATACCCACCCAATGTGTTGGACCTCACATTCCAAGGCAACCTCCATATAATAGCCTTGATACACCCATTGACATGGCCAAAATCGGTCTAGTGAATAGATCACATGTTTGTTGAGTGGAAGATCAACCACCCACCACACGGCACACCAAAGAAGGCTGGCACTTTATCGATGTAAGGGATTACACATCCGCATGTCACATAGGAGTACAACCTAAGTGGCACACATCCTATCTCCTCAATGATAACCAAATGTGACGAGATTACATGGTTGTACACCTAGAGAAGTGCACATTGACCTTGGGTTTATGCCAACCAAAAGAAGGTCGCCCTAACATAAGCTCTTATGCATGGAAGGAAAAGGGCCCATCTTCCCCATACATTAATGGACCCATACCACTCACCACATGAAGTTGTGGCTCCGAATAAAGAATTTTAATGATGTCACCTCTACTGTACCAAGGTCCCCAACCCCGCTCACATGTCCGTTCTTCTTGCTCATTATCCTTGACTTGAGGAGGTGCCTAAGCAAAGACCATCTCATCTTTAACCTCAATGAAGGTGCCAACTTCCACCATCAAATCAATGTTTATGGTGGCAGGTCAAGTACTTCCACCACCACACTTTTGAAGATATGCTAAATACTGGATTCTGGAAACCCCCTTTGATATCATGTAGTAGTTCAACCGTTGCCTTTCCCACAAGCCCTTCATCATGTCTTTCTATGAGACCAGCAATATCTTTGGAACCTTAGTCTCCCCATGCTGAGCTATGTCACCTACTTTTTTTCTAAGTGTTTATGGATGAGAAAATAAAAAATCCTCATCCACCACCACCAGGGTGGGATGTCGAATAGATATCATTGAAAACAATAAAAGAGTCAAAGAAAGCAATTAAGTTTGAGATTGGAAGATTACACACATGGGGCACACTTTTTGCCCATTGCCCATGCATGTCACTTGTATATTTCACTATGGGTATCACAAATTTTTTTAGCATTTTACACCTCACAGTATGCATCTAGGTACAAATCTATATGGGGATACCATGACAAGTGCAAGCCTTGGCCCATGGTATTATCCATTGACATTGTAGGTACCTAGATAACCATTGACCTTGCAAGCCTTGGCCCATAGTATTATCCATTGACCTTGCAAGTACCTCCAAAAATGCTTCAAGGAATACACCCTTTGGCTCCAAATCAAGACAAACACAACCTTGCCATGGCCCCAACGTATTAGCCATAAAGAAGCCTAATCTCTAAGTCTCAAGTTGTGAGGTCTAGGCATAATATTGTGATGTTCCACAAAGGCCAAGACAACCATCTACCCATGTAAAATTTTCATCAGTGGTCATGGTGCTCATTCCACTAATTAAAAGGTGTGGTTTGATTCTACCAAAAATCACCTAAATTTAAAGGGCCCAAGACATTTCCATAATAAAAGGAGGCCTGCATGAAGAACGTTTATATTGTATATACCTTTCATGCTGCCTTGCTACTAGCTTTGATGGAAGCAAAGCTACAAGCGCTCACTCACTCAACATTCACATATTGAAGTGAATATAAGGGAGAGTATGTGTGTGTGTGTGTGTGTGTAGAAGGCTAGTTCACTTGGAGAAATAGCTCAAGGTATAATGAAGTACAAAAATAAACAATAACACCTAAACCAAGAATGAGGTTTCTTATATACTAGCTAATTCTAAGGTGCCTGTTCACACCTGGATGGCCATGGGAAAAAACCCAGTAGGACAAAAGTGACCATGGCATAAGTGCATGTCCTCACAGTGTAGTACTACCAAATATCTAATAAACCCCCCTGTAGTACAAATGTGAGGTTTATAGAGATTATAAATTAGTCTCTAAAAAGGAAAAGGCCCGAAGCTTTGCGGAAGGCCTCAAATTTTTCATGTGATAAAGCTTTAGTGAAAGATTTTCCACATTGTCATGTGTGTGGCGAGATAGATCAGATTGATCTCTCTACCATAGAGTCTCTCTCTGATATAGTGATAATGCACTTCAATGTGATTGGTCCTAGAATAAAAGATATGATTCTTTGCAACAACGGCCATTTCTCTCTAACTATCAATGAGAATAGGAGTAGGGGTGTTTGAAGGGATATAAAGATCCTTTATCAATCTTCTCAACCATACACATTCAACTATCACAATGAATGCTGCTTTGTATTCAGGTTCACAGGATTGATCTCTCTACCACAGAGTCTCTCTCTGATATAGTGATAATGCACTTCAATGTGATTGGTCCTAGAATAAAAGATACGATTCTTTGCAAAACAGCGGCCATTTCTCTCTAACTATCAGTGAGAATAGGAGTAGGGGTGTTTGAAGCGATACAAAGATCCTCCATCAATCTTCTCAACCATACACATTCAACTATCACAGTGAATGTTGCTCTATATTCAGGTTCACATGACGATGCTGCCATAGTTGGTTGTTTCTTGCTTAGCCAAGATATGCATGAACTACCAAGAAAGAAAGAGATTCTAGATATGGACTATGGTGTATCATGATTTCATATTTCTTGCTTACCCAAGATATGCACAAATTCCCAAGAAAGAAACAATTTCCAAATGTGGACTACAATGTATCATAATTGCCTGCCCAATATGAATCATTGATTGCCTACAGTTGTAAAGAAATAGTTTCCAAATGTGGACTACGGTGTAATCACCTGCCCAATCTAAATCACCCCCCTTAGCATGAAACAATCCAAGATCTTGAGTGCCTTGCAAGTATCTGTGAAGATACATTTAACTACTTGCCAATGCTTAGTGCCCAGGCAAATGCATGAATTTTGAAAGTTGTGACACACCATACTGAATGTTTGGCCCGTCTATTGTTGCACAAATAGATCAGGCATCCAATAACTTGATCATAAGTGGTTATGCCAAATGGTTCTCACTCGCATCCTGCAAAATAAGTTCTACACTAGGTTCCATGGGTGTAGAAATCGGTTTGTAACTTTCCATGTTAAACCTCTTCAGCAGTGCCTTGATGTCCTTGGACTGCTTAATGACTATACCATCATCTTATTGTATAAAGTGCTTACTCAAATAGTACTACGAAAAGAACAAGATCTAACAAGGCCGAACACACCCCATGGGTAGACACTTTCTATATGATGTGTCTATTATGGTTGTAAGTCACGACTCTAAGGACCTCAACTATTATTATTTGTTATCATACTTGTGCAAACAACTACTATCAGACTTCACCATGAAGTGTCTATCTCATGACTGCAAGAAGGACTTCAACCTATTAATATAATTCATGAATTTAACTAGTTGTAAACATTCTTAAGGTGCTCCCAATTGTTGTACGCCAACAAGGTAATAACGTGAGGAACCTAGCTATAAAGGCCAATCATTTGTAAAATTGGTCATTGGTGCCTCGGGTCACTCACTCCTAGGTGACCTAGTGAGAAAAGGCGTATGAAGTATAAAATCCAACTTCTCCTATTTGTAACTAATTCTCCCATTCATGCAATAGAGTTTAGTGTTCTCTCTACTCTCTTGCAACTTTAATCTAGCATGTGTGTATGTGATTAATATTAGGGTTTGGGACTATTTCTTTAATCGACTTATTTACTTCTCCTTATTTTCCTCTCTTCCCTCTTTGTCTTGAGCATGATGATCACCTCCAAGTGAGCCTTCTAGTAGCCAAACCTAAGAATCATCATTTGTTGACCTCTTTCTTGAAGCATGGAATTCCCTTGTTATTAGGAAGAGGGGTGAGAGAATCCTAGAGGTGTTTCAATCCCTCTATTAGGTAGAGCCATTAATCCCCCTTCAATCCTCCATGATGACAACCCATCCATTGATCATGGCTAGCAAGACTGAAGCCACTCCCTGATCCTAATCCAAGCATCTCTACAAGCTACTCAAATGAACTCAACACAAACACAAGCAATTTATCATCACATGCATACAAGCAAGAAGCAATAAGGTAGAAGCTTTAGAAAATAAGGAAGAAGCTTGTTCACTAGAAGATGTTGTGTCCTTCACATTATAATAAGTCACTTATATAAAAAGGGCTTTGCCTAATTGACCAATACTTATGGGGTGCCTAAAATAGACTATCATGTACATACAAGCCTTATATGGATGGCATTCTATTACAAAAGTGGGCTATAAGCCTTACATGATGTGAACCACCTAAGCTAGGGTGGGGAGCTACCAAAGTGCAAATGAGGAGGAGTGAGGTAACATCCAGCCTTATATGGATCGCCTTCTGTTTACAAAAGTGGGCTATAAGCCTTACATGATGTGAATCACCGAAGCTAGGGTTGGGGAGCTACGAAAGTCCAAATGAGAAGGATTGAGGTAACATCCATGCTACCAAAGTCCAAATGAGAAGGATTGAGGTAACATCCACGCTACCTAGATCTACTTTCATCCTTGAAAGCTTCACCGCACTACAAGCAAGGTTAGAAAAAAGTTATGGATGGTGTCATGCTATAAAAGAGTGTTGATTAAGAAGGGATGAAATATTTTGGACATGCCGCATTGGAAAAATTCTTTCATAAAACATTCTTTGGTGATGAGATAGTAGATACCAGACCTATTTCCGTAATAGACATAGATTTATATGTGGGTGGGGCTGGCAAAGTTAAAGGCCAATTGTTGTTGTACTTTACTTTTTGATAGATGTGCCATCCCTTGAATGGCTTGACATCCTTGACATTATCTAGTGTGAAAGATCTTACACAAGTAACCTATATATGAGGTCTTTGGAGCCTTTGTGGTCGTGATTTGGAGCATCTAATGCTATGAGATTGCTTCATCAAGAGGTGGTGAGGGGAGCTTTGGAAAGTTGATTAAGAAGGCATTATTGGTTTTTTGGTCAAAGAATTGTCTCCAAAGATAGACTCTTCATTTGCATATATGGTGGGTCAATGCATTGCTGAGAGTGGGTGCCTTGTGTAAACCAAGCAAGCCTTTAAGTGGGCTAATTTTCAATGGTAGCCCAAGTGAAGAAGTTGTCCTTGGATTGTTTGTGGTAGCCAACCTATAAGTGTTATAGTTAGGTGGT
This sequence comes from Cibotium barometz, assembly GCF_041138505.1. NCBI lineage: Eukaryota > Viridiplantae > Streptophyta > Polypodiopsida > Cyatheales > Cibotiaceae > Cibotium > Cibotium barometz. The sequence goes on along the minus strand of NC_141049.1, from coordinate 7,695,728 downwards.
ATACATTCCACTGCCTCCACCACACTTGGACTCTACATACTTTTTAAGTAGAGGAAGTTCCATTTTATAGATGTTTGGGGTGGTTGGTTCTTGAGGTCTATGCCAAGCGATGGCGTAGATAAGATCATTATATCTAAGGATTTCACCTTTCTGAAGGATGTTAAAATCTTCTTCTCTTAATTGTGCTTGTTCCTCATCCAAACTTTCTTCACCTCCACTTTCTGTGTGGATCTTTTTATGACATAGCTGTAGAGATGTCTATGGAAAGTCTAAATTTCTTTATCTGTGGGTGGTGCCTTTACTGCTTCTTCTCCTTTGGGAGGGTCTTGCAAGTCTAGTAGGTGGACTGGTTGCTACTTTGAGCTTTTAGCTTCTTGAGATCCTTTGCTGGGTCATGACGTGTGCCTTGATCTATGGTCTTCTTTTAATCTTAGTTGCCTCCTCTTAGTTGCCTTGATCTATGGTCTTCTTTTAATCTTAGTTGCCTCCTCTTGGTTGCTTTGTTGTGTGGACAGGCCACCAGATTGTTGACCTTGGTTGTTACCTCTCTTTGACACTTTCTTTGTGTCTTGTTGGTTGTGTGCAACATTGTCCTGTATCTCCACCCTTGTCCGTCCTCATCTTTATGTGTATCCTTTTGTGGCTTCTCTTTATCTTTCTTACTATCTTCTTCTTGCTTTTTAGCTTATCCTCATCATGCTTCAAACTGTGAGACCCCTCATGGTGCTTTGTGTTCTTTCCCTGATGTTCTATTTTATCTAGGAGTTCCTCTATTTTTGCATGATCCTCATGTGCGAGATGGACTGTGGCTAGATAGGCCACATGTTTGGTACCAAAGAAGAATGCATGTCCTTCTAGTTGCAGCTTCAATTGTTGGTGGACTCTAATGTATAGTAAAAGGAAGTTTTGTGAATGGAAGGTAGGCCCCATATGGAGTAACCCTTTTTATAAGCAGCCACTAACATCTTTCCTCAATATTTAAGCCGCATCAATTTGTCTTGGCATGTTTCCACATTAAATAATGGGGTACTCCAACCTAATACTCTTCTACCATTAGTCCTATGTACTTTTTTGCCAGCCCTAGTGGTGATTTTTTAAACATGGAGACCCATATAATGAAATTCGACCATGGGGTGCATCTATGCATTATTGTACAAGCCAACAAACCTGATATGGTCATCCTCCTTAACCTACATTTGCTTTTTCATGTCCTGTGTATTCTATTTAAGGGTTCTTTGCATATTCATTGCCTTTACTTGCATCCTTAACCTAAATTTCCTTTTTCATGTCCTATGTATTCTATTTAAGTTCTCTTTGCATATTCTTTGCCTTTACTTGAATTTCGATGGCCTTTGAGCAAGCTTCATTTAGGTCTATACTGAATTTGTTGGATATAACCTGATTTTATTTGTTCTGCAATAACTTGTTAGATTTCTCAAGGTGATCCCCAAGAGGGATACCTTATGGGTAGACATAGCCACCTCCTTATTCCTTGCCTTTGCTTCTTCCTCGAGTTGCTGGACTACATCCACAGAGAGAGAGAGAGAGAGAGAGAGAGAGAGAGAGAGAGAGAGAGAGAGAGAGAGAGAGAGAGAGAGAGAGAGAGAGAGAGAGAGAGAGAGAGAGAGTTGTGGCCTCTTATGCCTACTGATGTCTAACTATTTCTACTTCCTTTTGAGTGTTGCTTCATACATCTGTGGTTTGGCCATGTGGGACTGAAGGAGTTGGATTATGTTATACACAATAGCCTCTGCACACCTCTCTTCCACTTTTGGATTTGGCACTATTACATCCCCTTCATCAAGCAAGTAGGCGACTAGCTTTGCATTTTTTAATAACTTTTTGATCTTTTGTAGTATAGAGAAGGTGGTGGAAACAACAAACACTTCAAAGGAGATGGCCCTTAGCTAAGGAGGTGGGGTTTATTCTATTCATGTATTAGCTAAGGAGGTGGGGTTTATTCTATTCATGTATTAGGGGATTTGGGAGGTCACTTTTGGGCCACGTGGTGAGTAGTAGAAGAGATTTATATAATTATAATATAGAGACTGATAGAGAACATGAGCCACTTAAGAAACGAAACAAGGTGAGTACTTTAACTCTATTAGAGGTAACCAATATAGAGAATATGAAGAAAGAAGAACATGAATCTATGGATGGATGGAAGGATTTATCCAAAGGATCATATTACAAATCCTACACCTCCATTCTCAAATGTCATAAGTCTTCTTTGATTTATAGGTGATGGAATAAATGGCCTACATGGGTATATGATGCATCTTCATGTAGAAAATGAAGTCCTAAAGTTTGAGAAACATCTCAGTATATTATAATGCCAGAAATTAATGGAAGAGAATGAGAAGATTATACAAAAGCTAAGGTCAAACACAAAAACAATTGCCACATTAGAAATCAAGCTTATTAAAAAGAAAGGAGAAATAATATTGTACTTAGTGTTCATTCAAGAAAGAAGAATTTAAATAACATAGAGAATCTCTTAATCAGTTGGTGGAAGTCTTAAAAAAGAGTTCAAGCAGCCAGGTATTCTTTGATACTAACTATTTGTTATTTTTTCTTTAGATTTATTTACAACCTCTTTAAATAAATTATAAATTTTTAATAAGAAAATACTACATCCAGATAAAGAAAACATTGATCTATATCCAGATAAATTATAAATTTTTAATAAGAAAATACTACATCCAGATAAAGAAAACATTGATCTATATAAAACTATTAATGGATATAGTAAGCTTATTGATGCTTCGATTATGTAGAATATGTGTGAGAAAAAATGGCACAAAAAACTTAAGAACAAACTCATTAAAGAGTCTTTACAAATAAATACCATGGACATAAATGTAATTCAATAAACACTTGATAATGTGGATATAATCCGTGAACGGATATTCCCAAATTTACAAAACATTAGAAGGTAAGCTAAGAGAAAACAATATCAAAGAAAATATTCTACGTGAACCTACATTTGTAAGATAAGAACATCATATAATGAATAGTGAACTGATACAATATCTTGGAAAGCCATATCATATAGAGGATCTCTACCATGGAAAGAAGAAAGGTCTTATTTTCAATAAATCCAATAATATTATCTTCGATCTTATGGTAATTCAAACTTCAATGATTAAATATTTTGATATTACTCCATGAAGTAGTCAAAGGTGTGCTTAAATTTGTGATCAAGCTTGATGAATGTGAAATTATCAAAGGAAAGAAACAAGCGCGTGTTCCAGTGACACTGCTCATGAAGAAGTCAAAGGTGTGCTTAAATTTGTGATCAAGCTTGAGGAATGTGAAATCATCAAAGGAAAAAAAAACAAGAGCATGTTTCACTTATAAGCATGGCTCTTGATCCCTAGACACACATTATTTTAGTGTGCAATCAGACAACAACATTTCGTGGTTAGCAGCCCTTTGAGGTATGCAAATATTTCTTTAAATTTAAGTTCTATGTTTATCAATACGATTATCTAACATAATGAATGTTAAAGTCTTATCCTAAAAGTATATTCTTTGACAAGTGGGACAATGAAGAATTTGATATCTTATACTAGATTTTTCATCATACTTCTATCTCCACTAAACTATCAAATCAAACAAATGGTAAAAAACTTCATATAGATGGTATAGGAGAATTCAATGTGGAGTGGTGCACATATCAGGAGATTTAAAGACACTCAAATTCATGTACAATGTATCTTAAGGCGGTAATGCAAAATCTACATGCTTATATACAGAAGCTTCTAAAGTCACAGACATGAAGTATTAGAATAAGTCTCCTATTAGACACCTCAAGGATTTTGACTTTAAGTAGGTGCTTAAGATTCCTCTTAAAAGGGTCCACATTTTCATCATGCTTGCTCCAATTGGTGAAGTAAAAGTTAGAAGGTTCCAATTATTTCATGGTGAGGAACGAAAGAGAAAAGCAAAGAGGCTATTAAACAAACCAAGTTGACACTTAGATATGAATTATGGAAGAATCTTGCAATGAAGGATGATGCAGATGAAGGAAAAGCCAAAAATAATAAAGTAAATGTTTGGAAAGAATTAGGATAGATCAACATTTCACGCATTACATGGTAATATCATTTATATTCTATTTTCTTTCTTCCTTGTAAATCACACTTTTCTAAATCTCTTTTTTTTGTGTGTTTTCCTAGCATATCATCTTCTTTACTTTATCAATGAGTATGGAAGTCCATCCATTTGGTCCACACAAGGCATGGAGAAGTCTCATTACTACATTTTTTAGACATACAAGCCATGAAGGAGGAAACAATAGAGTAAACAATTTACTTAAAGTTTTCCAATGTTCTATAAAAGAATTTTCTTTAACTTAAAAAAAAGAGTGCAATACAAGTCATCACATGCAATAAGAACAATTTGCCTTCTTTGGAAATAGAGGAGACAAGAAGCATGGAAAAATTCAACAACACATCATAAGACGATGCAATGGATCCAAAGAAAACAACATGTGGGAAGAAAGTGGATTCCATTAGAGCAAATTCATAATCAAACATCTATGTAAAATTAAGTGCCATAAGAAATAATAGATTACCTCTTATGTTTTGTTTCTTATATAATGACTTTACATTTCCTAAGTGTCCTCTTACTCAATACATACAATTGGAGTATACACTCATCTTATCTCATGTATAGTGAGCTACTAATTATAAAATTGGAATATACATACCATTTGTCTCGTGTACACAATTGAAATATTTATGATGATAGGGCTATACACTACTCTAAATGGAAAAGCATCATTCAACTCTTGTTAGTGCCCTATGTTCAATATTATTGTGATCATTTTTGTGTAAAACGCCTCCACATCCAATGTAGTGTAGGTTGCTAGCTAGCTCTGTGCTGCAAAATAGGGCCAAATATGTTAGATTTGAAAGTTACTATAAAAGAAAGTATTTAATGAAACAAGTGGATCTCTACCTCCTCAAAACTTGATAGTAGGAGTGAATTAAGGAAAACCCTCCAGCAAAAGTGTGACTATCAACTTGCTTTGAAACTTTGACCCTTATGAAATTTGTTTGGTCATCAACATAAGTGGCACCTTGTATAATTGCCTCCACAGCAAAATTAAAATTTTCTTAACAGACCTACATACAATATTGCAACAAAGTATCAACATAGAATATTCATTGTCAATATTACAAAGGTTAGACCACTTACAATTTCACAGTTCCATGGTATCCTATGAGATAGAATTGGCGCAATAGCGATTTTTGGCATTCAGATCAATAATTACCAAGCTCAAATATGAGCTACAAAAAGCTATCTTTCATTAGACAATAAAGTGATTGCTTAACTTACGACAAGAAGTATATGGAGAAATTTAACTTAATTTTTGTTATTAGCCAAGATAAAAAACATTAATGTGTCAAAGTCCACTCTTGAAAACCAATTTAGGATATCCAAGAAGCTCTTATCAAGATGGTGCAAAAAATTCGAGATGACAGGGTCAAGAATATGGATCTTTGGTTGCATATCTTCTAAAAATCCACTCATGATCATACTGAACACCACGCACGTATATAAGTCACAAGGAAATAAAAAATATGTTATAAACATAACACTAAAGTAAGAACTTACCTAAGAAGAGTAATCATAATTGCGTCATTCGATTCTAGAAGAGTTAATTTTTTTCATGTAGAGTAAATTGTTGCAGTCCATTGCGTATAACCACCCTCACAATAAATTTAGGTCTAAGTTGTTGTTTTGCAGTGCAACAATACTTGCATGACCTACTTCCTCACACAACATTCGCCTTCGATCTCTTTCCTCTATTTCTTGTGCCTTCTTCTTCTCTACCATGGTCTATATTTCCCCCCCCTTATTTGCTTCATCTAATCGAGACTCTTCTTCATAAGTTACGTCTTACGGAGTTGGGGTTTTTTTTTTTTGGGAAATGTCCTCCTTTGTGTGGGAAGATGAGATATGGGAACGGGTATGTGATCTACTTAATAAGGACTAGAGTGAATATGCAATTTCTTGTAAAGGACTAGTGTAAGTCTGTAGATTTTAATATATTATTGCTCAAAAAAAGGGGGAAGATTTTGGGAAAAAAAAACAGTGGTTTTTAAGGTTACGGGAATTTTTTTAGTTTTGGGCTTTATTATTATTATTTTCCTTCGGGGCTCTCCGCTTGAGTAGGCCATTGGAGGAGACGCGACCCTGGATGAAAACTTCGAAGTGGCACGCTCGTCGGCTAGAGTCACCGGCTGCAACAACATGAAGATTGAGGTTGGCCGGGCAGTCGTCGAAGAAGACGGACATTGTGAGAACTCCGTGTCAAATGGAGAGGGGTGGTGGAGAGAGTGGTGGCGCGGTCAGTGACCCCAAGTGAAAATAGTGGCTACAAGGGCGGCGAGGTAGGGCAATCAATGACAGAGGGGAGGGGGGGAAGGGCGACAACCAGAGTGTTGGCAACGTGGGCCTCGAAGCTAACATGGCAACCTTGTGGAAAAAATAGGCGGCTCTTGCTGCTACGTCGTCCCAAGTGGAGTCCACGGCAGCCGGCGGGCTGCTCTACCATGAGTAGTATCTTCGGGTTGAGTTGACGACAGAGAGGGCGCTGAAGTGCAGCTAGTCAAGGCAGCCTAAGTGGTGGAGAGATGAAGGAGGCGGTAATGGGTCAAAACTGGTGGAGAGGCATGCTATAGCAAGATCATGCAGAGGCCAAAGCGGGGCATTGTAGAGGTGGCGGTTGGCAGCTCCAGGCTCTGAGTTGGCATAAGCGAGAGAGTTGGTCGGCTTGGCGGGCAGGCAAGAGAGAGAGAGAGAAAGAGAGAGAGAGCTGGTCGATTTGGCGGGCATGCGAAGAACGAGAGAGAACGCTAGCCGACGCAAGAGGGAGAGAGCGAGAGAGATATGGAGGTAGAGAATGGCTCTATGTAAACCCGGGCTCGCAAAACAAAACTAGGATGCTTGGAAGTGCACGAGCGTTTGGCATTAGCAGTTGTTTTCTTTTTCTGGAAGTTCTAATTAAGTCCTTATTTCTGTAGTAGGTCTTTTTTTAGGCATGTCTTTCTAAGTTTCGGTTTGCCATGTTACCTCACCAAATGTTTGGTGGTTTTGATTAACATATCTCGAAGGCAGTTTAAAATTAACAAACATACAACTATGCAGTTTTACTTGAAGTGATCGAACGAACATGAATCTGAAAATATACTTGAAAAGGGTGCTAGAGGCACATCTGCTATTAATTAACCACACGCCTATGCTTATGATTGATGGAGATCTTGACGTACCTCACAAAAAGGATAGTTACAAATTGGTTAGCACATCTAAATTTGAGCTACATGTCATTGTTCAAGTCATATGAATTTTGTACTTGTTTGTGCGAGTGAAAAAAAACCATACATAAAGTATGGTGGGGAGTTGGAAAGTCCTCCCCAAAATTCTATAAACATAAAGGAACGTGCCCTTCCCCCCGTTTCCCAAATAACACTCTTGATAACGAAAGTGGACTAAAGATATACCTTCAATGTTGAAAGTGGCCATTAGTTTGTTAGAGTATAAAAGAGAGAAAAATAGGAATATTTTTGTCAGTCTACGATACTAAAGTTAGTGATGCGACGAGTCTCGTGTGATATTGTTACACGTTCACTGATTTAGTTATCTTCGTCCTCGTTAACCAAAGCCACAATTTGTAAAAAATATCCAAATCAGGAACAAAATTATGATGCAAGTAAAGCTTCTCTTGGAAGTGGCTATCAAGGAAGCTTGATCAAATAGCTAAGCCTAAATAGGGCATGCTAGAAGAGCTTCGTTCTCAGGATGTTGTCTCTTAGAAGTGCACTGATTGCAAGATATGTACAATATCACCAAGTGTGTTGCTTTGGGCGAGAGCATCACACTCAATCTTATAATTTGCATTCAGGTTTTGTTTCGATATATCGCTTGATCTTGGCGAGGGTTTTGTTGAGAGAGAGGTCAATGGTTGTAAACAAAGGAGAGGAAGAAAGAATTGGTGGTCGCACAAGGCTTTCCTTGGATAGGACACCAACACTCATAACTGTTGGAATTTCATCTTCATACGCTGGCTGCCATGTCGTTGACCTCTCGTTGAATATCCCATAAGCTAATGTGGCCTCCTCCAAGCACAATATAAATAGAGATAAGGGGGCTCCTTCCCATCATCCCTCCACCTTTATGGTGGATATAGGGATGAAGGGAGGGGGAGCCCCCGGCCGGTTGGGCCTCGTGCGTCATCGCGTGTTTGCCGGCTGCGCCTGTTTCAACATGGTATCAGAGCCTGTCTCGCCATCCTCTTCACCGTCTGCTGCTGTTGCTGCCCCGTGTGTACAAGCCTAGCCATGGACAAGCCAAAGTGTGCGCCTCTGAGCCTAAGCCCGCTAGTAGAACCTCTGAGCCAAGCCGTGTGTAGTCATGGGTCAAGCCGAAAATTGTGAGCCTCTAAACCCTAAACTCCTCGTGCCTCTGAGCCAAGTCCTGGTGTAGAGCCTCTGTCGTGATGGATGAGTGTCACCAGCATTCGATGACGGGAGGGTGTTGGAATTTCATCTTCATACGCTAGCTGCCATGTCGTTGACCTCTCGTTGAATATCCCATAAGCTAATGTGGCCTCCTCCAAGCACAATATAAATAGAGATAAGGGGGCTCCTTCCCATCATCCCTCCACCTTTATGGTGGATATAGGGATGAAGGGAGGGGGAGCCCCCGGCCGGTTGGGCCTCGTGCGTCATCACGTGTTTGCCGGCTGCGCCTGTTTCAACAATAACTTCACACGTAGCATTGGCACATTTCCGCAAAGAATTCTCTATGCAATACCTTGAGTCTTCCAACACCTGGTTCTCCAATCAGCACAGGATTGTTCTTTTTGTCCTCCTCGATAGGATCTGAACAACTTAGGTTAAGCTTCTGCAACAAGAATGGTGCAAAATCTTTCAAAAGACATATGTATGCCATGATACATAGACATACATCTAATAGAAAGATAAGCTTTGTTCTAATCGATCTGGAGCTTTGTTCGATGTCGAGTATTTTGCAGCTCTAAATCCTCTGGGCACAGACACTTCTCCATGTTATTTTTTATACTTGCATTTTTTGGTATATTCAGTGTCCTTTTACTTCACGACTATAAAACATGTGCTTTATTATTTATTTATTTTTATTTACATGGCACTTGGCTTTTTTTCCTTTCATGCTTTTTTGAAGGATGTTAGGCTACCCAAGGTATTTTTAAAAAAAGAGTGACTGGGAGAAAATTTAAAAAAATTACCCTGTGGCAAGTGAGAAAGAGAGAGACAGAGAGAGATTGGGAGAAAATTTAAAAAATTTGCCCTCTCCCACCCCACAAGTGGTGGGTTCATGTTATACTAGGTTGGGGAGGGCATAATACCCATTAGAGAGAGAGAGAGGTGTGATCGTGCATATGTGTGTGTGAGAGAGAAAAGAGAAGTGTAATTGTGTGTGTGTGTGTGTGTGTGTGTGTGTGTGTGTGTGTGTGTGTGTGTGTGTGAGAGAGAGAGAGAGGGAGAGAGAGAGAGAGAGAGAGAGAGAGAGAAAGACTAGGATAAAAATTTTCAAAAAAAATTACCCCTTCCCCCATCCCCAAGTGGTGAGCTCACCACTTGGGAGGTGGTAATTTTAAAATTTTATAGAGACACATAGAGAGAGAGAGAGAGAGAGAGAGAGAGAGAGAGAGAGAGGTGTAAGCACACACACATGTGTGTGTGAAACTCGAATGTGAAACTCGAAAGTACACGGACCTCGAGAAGTGTGCCAATAGAAAAATATAGACACGAGAAAAATACCAGATTGGGCCCCAATTGTCCCCCAAAGCATATACCAAAAGCATCCCTGCTTGAGTATTTATAGATTTTTATTACTTCAAAAATAGGTTACGTAGCTATTTTAGCCCAAGCTTGCTCTACAAGCTATATTTTACAAAAATTGAATAGTAAAATATTTCAAAAATCTCACTCCCGTGAGAGTCCTCCCGATTGAGGAGACAATCGTCCTCCATTGTAACTATCAGTACACACAGGAGATTAAACACATTAATCGTGCCCACATTAGATTCACTCACAATGTCTTTACATAATTAATTGGATTCACTCACAATAATTAATTGGATTCACTCATAATAATTAATTGGATTCACTCCCAATGTCCTCACACGCATCACACGTTGTCGTGCCATGGCACGTCTATGGTGTGAAACCATGCATATGAGGCCATTAAATGCAAATCCAGATGCATGGGATTAAGTGCCATGACTTGAGTCATTATATGATGCCTAAGTACATATGTTCATATTGTAAATGAGGTTCAATAAGACGAGCTGAGGCTGAGCCAGGTCTCGAAGCCTCTGTACATGAGTGTGGTGTGAATCATGGAGATTTTATGCTTATGGTAGACCTAGTAGTAGGGAACACCCTTCTCAACATATATGGGAAATGTGAGAGTATGTATGATGTAAGGATTGGTTTTGAAAGAATGACTTTTCAAGATATCGTGTCATGGAATGCCATGATTTCTGCGCTTGCTCAGAATGGATATAATGAGAACGCTTTGGATTTTTTTTTCAACTGATGCTACTGGAAGGTTTGATGCCAGATGATATCACCTTTTGTGTGGGACCTTTCAATAATATGGGGCATAGTTTTATCGAGGTGGAGGGACACTGGCTTAAGGGAAATACTTTTCCCATTGTCATAGTAGATAGGCCTGGTACACCCAGTTATGATGGGCTTACACCTCTTCATGTTGCTGCTAGCATGCGTGTTGGCTGCTGGCAATCATGCGTCTGTGAAACTCGTGCAAAGCAAGCTACAAAAGCTTGATATCAGGGGTGCTATGGGAAAAAAGGGAAGTGATGCAAAGGCCCCACATTTGGCATCAGTATTGGTGGTGAGGACATCAAGTCAAACTTCCCATCTCTACCAAGAAAGGCAGAGAAATGCTACTAACCCAAAACCTTCCTCTTAGAGTTCGTGGTTTAAATGCAGGATCTACATTCCGTCCCTTCCTGTTGTCAATGCTTACCATTGCAGCAGTGTGTGTGTGTAGGGTTATTGATGAAGGGCCCTCCTAGTGTTAACTTTGTGCAAGGTCCGTTTGTGTGGAAGTCCACCTAACAGAGGCAGAAGCTCTTTGAAGGGCATCACATGAATTATATTGAGTGTATCAATGTTGATTACAAATCAACTTGCAAAGAGTCATATTATTACCTTCACACAGCATCCCACTGGCTCTCTAGAGTTTGTTTTACAAAATTCAGTACAGTGATACGAGTGTTGCAACTAAAGACCTCACAAAGTCTTTTGGCTGGGACACATACGATTCTTTTATGCAACACGATGTTCAGGAGATCAATCGTGTTCTTTGTGAGAAACTTGAGGATAAAATGAAGGGGACAGTAGTGGAAGGTACAATTCAGCAGCAGCTGGAGACGTATACGCAAGGTGGAGACGTATACGCAAGGTGGTGGCTTGCGTGGCAAAGATACGAAGGTTTTTTTAAAAAAGGAAATATCCGAATTTTAAGCAAGAAAAAAGGAGGCGCAGTGTATTTCAAACTGGGAAATTCAAATTTTTAGCTGCAAAAGCGAATGGAGCCCGAATCTCTTGCGGGAAAAAAATGGGAAAACTAGAAAATCAGAGATACAAAAGGGGGGATATGCAGAAACAGGAGGGAAGCAAAAACCAGAGTTTGAATTTTGCAGAATATCTCGTTTTGTGAAGTTAACTTCTGTTCAAGCCTTGTAGGGGTTTGAATTAGAGAGGAATTGAAGCTTCATCCAGTGATATACTTCCTAAAAAATTCGAAAAATGAAGTGATGCGCTGCCGATTTCATGCAAAGGACGAAGAGCTGAAGCCTTGGAGAGATGCCTAGGTAATCGTGTAGAAGCTGAGGCTGCCGTTTGTGATAATAAGCTACTGCTGACGTCGTCTGAAGCCGAGGAGTCACTTGCAACAATCAGAGGAGCTAAAGTGGTCGTGGAGTTGGCAAAGGATGATTGTCTGAAAGCTGCAGTCTTTCGCCATCCTTCTTTTGTCACTGTTGATGATATCAAAGAGGTAAAGACTCCTTTAGCAATTTTGGCGACAGAAATAGACCATAAGAGGCACATTAGAAAATTCTAGAATGGTTTGGAGATTTACTTTAGAAGTGCAGGTGCCATGGATATTGTAGAGGCTGATGCATGCTAGCTGGGAGACCGTCCTTATCCATGAATACAAATACAAAGTAAATTTGTTCTATCTTTGGATGTGCATAACCTATAACATCAATGTATAAAAGGAGTAGATTGACAATCCTTGAAGATATCACTTGTTGGGACTTAATGAGTTGGATCTATGATGCATTGATGGATTAAAGTTGTTAATCAAGCATGATGCTATCCAATAAACATATGTATCAACAGTTTGGCAGTTGCTCCATTGATGCTCTTATGGGTTGTATTAGGTCCCTTGCCTTACAAGGGGAGGTGCTCCTTTTTTTGTGTACATGGTGAGTGGTTACTTTAGTTTGGATAAAGGAAGGTTCGTGAATCTACAGAGACGAGAGAGAGTGAAGCCCTGGGTTCTGCAGACAGACGAGAAAGTTATAACCTTGGATTTTGGTTTGAGCCATGATGCTTATGATGGTTTTTGGTATAACTCATATGTCTTGCTGGTATGTAAATATTATGGTTCCAGCCTCTACTAGTGGTTTCCCTTGAAGAGATAAATATTCTGTTTCCTTGCTGGGATTTGAAGCTACTCTCACAACCAGAAGTCTCGCACTTGCCCAGCGATACCGTCCACGTCATGACAGCTTTTTGGTGAACCCGACGTGAAACTGCTGGGGTGAGAGTGTGGTGAAATACACAGGGAAGCTATGGCTGAAAATCTTGAGGGACAGGGGGTTCATTTTGACCCCGGGGTTATGCAAATGTTTCAGATGTTTACTATGTAGCAGCAAGCTACTGAGAGGGGAAAAATTTCCACGACTAAAGCACTGCAGTCAATTGTGAAAAAGGTGGATCAATTTGATGGTAAGGACATCACAAAGTACCTGCGCAATTACACAAAGGAAATGGAGCTAAACAAGGTGACTAAGGAGGATATGGTTCGAAGCTTTGAGCTGGTATGTGTTCCTGAAATAAGAGAGTGCATAAGAGGATTACAAGCAGCACATGGTGGCAGAAATTGGGAGGAGTTCAAGCTTGCTTTGAAGGATGATTATTTCATGGAGGATTCCGAGCGGGTGACCAAACGAACTTTCTTGGAATGGGTCACAAAACCCAAAATGGGAATTTCTGCCCACAGAGTTGCTAAGAGAGTTTGAGAAGCGCTATGCCCAGCTGTCAAGGATTGAGCGCACAACCTTAGACAGGGAAAAAACAGAGCTCTTCTTACAAGCAGCTGGGAAAGATCTCCAAGAAAAACTGGAAATTCTCCTTGAGGATAAGGATACAGAGCAGGGGCTAAAGAATGATTGGAATGATGTCGAGGATGCGGTCACCATGCTAGCAAAGCGGCAGCGAAGGAGGGATAAAATGGTGATGAGCTCGGCAACTCCTATAACTGCTGTTACCCATGAGAATCTACCAAAACCAGCTGCTACAATCCCAAAGGTAGAAGGGCCGATGGATGAGCTTATTAAGGGCATGCAAGACCTAAAATTGAAGATGTCCAGGATTGAAGAAAAAGGGCTACCATTAGGGCAGGCTTCTATGCAAAAGCCTCAAAGCAAAGAAGGGTTTACATTCAGATGTATATGGTGTGATGACCCAGAACATGCAAAGAAAGACTGTGCTAGCTATAAAGAAGCCCTCAGAAATCAACTTGTGTTTTTCAAAGATGGGAAAATTCACCTTACAGAGACTGGTCTTCCATTAGGGATGAAAAAGCTGGTTGAAGACATGGTTGCTGGACATGCCATCTCTATGATTGAGGCAGCAACCTATGGGTTAAAGGTTGGTCAATCAAAGCAGGAATCTGAGAATGATGAAGATTATGAGAATGAAGATTTTTGGCCATCAACAATGGAACTAATTTCGTCAAAGAAGGTGTCTAAACAGGCTTTGCATGAGGCGGGTGACTGTATACGTCTTGAGACTGGCTGGGAAGATCCTGTGGATTCTTTATCTATTCATGCCTACATTGCAAAATGCCAGAATAATGAGGCACGGGTAGAGGAAAAGCGTAAGAGGGAGAATGAGGAAGGAGGGCCATCAAAAAGGGTCACCCGTGGGGTGGTAGTGAAAAGAAGGATCCTGGGCCATCACATATGTCTCCGCCGCATAGCAGACCTCCACAGGAAGTATCAATGGAAGAAGTGCCATCAAAAATGAAGCATGAGAAGGAGAAGGGTAAAGGGAAAAGTCCACTCTACAAGCTTCAATCTGATATTGAAGCCGTAAACAGACCTCAAAAAGGTGCTTGAAGAGAGGATTCTAAAAAGTAGGGTGGAATTTACACTAGGGGAAGTCTTGGGGATTGCAAAGAAAGAATTCCATGATGAGATAATTGATATTATACGAAGGAAAAGGCAGTCCATAATTGAATCTATTCCATCACAAGGGGAGGTGCTCCTTTTTTTGTGGAGTGGTTACTTTAGTTTGGATAAAGGAAGGTTCGTGAATCTACAGAGACGAGAGAGAGTGAAGCCCTGGGTTCTGCAGACAGACGAGAAAGTTATAACCTTGGATTTTGATTTGAGCCATGATGCTTATGATGGTTTTTGGTATAACTCATATGTCTTGCTGAGATTTGGTATGTAAATATTATGGTTCCAGCCTCTGCTGGTGGTTTCCCTTGAAGAGATAAATATTCTGTTTCCTTGCTAGGATTTGAAGCTACTCTCACAACCAGAAGTCTCGCACTTGCCCAGCGATACCGTCCACGTCATGACAATGTGTCTTTGAGTTGATTGGATTCACTCACAATCAAACTCACAGAACCTTTACACATGTCACACATGTCTTAGAGTTGATCGGATTCACTCACAATCAAACTCCCATAATCGTTACGCACGTCACACATGTCTTAGAGTTGATCGGATTCACTCACAATTGAACTCCCCTAATCTTTACACGTGTCACACATATCTTAGAGTTGATCGGATTCACTCACAATCAAACTCCTACATTCGATTCACTCACAGTGTCTTCATACGTGCCGCACATATTCACAGAGTACACCACATGCTCACACGTGTCACATCTAGTTGGATTCACTTACAACAACTAGGGTCACCCTCTAAAGAATCAGATTCACTCTTAATTCTTATACCACAGTGGGTGACCCTCATCAAGAATTAATTCAAATTGATCAAATTCACTCACAATCAAACTCACACAATCCTTACATACGTCACACATGTTACAATTTGTTAGATTCACTCACAACCAACACTCAATTTGTGATAAGTTGTCCATCATAGATAAATATCACTAAGTATTCATCATAGGCATGTAAAAGAGACATTGTATCAAGGACTTCTATGTGTAATAAGTTCTAGGTCCCATACTACCAAAAATTATCCCACACAAATCTAGATATAAGTATGCATCGGAATACTTCACATAGGATTAATCTCGTGTCCCATACCACAACACTAATACATAACACTAATACATAGTGAAAATTTCATAAAGTATCGTTCAAGATGGAAGGGCCAATTCCTTCAAGAAGTTCTAATTTTGATGCATAAGAACTCTCCTTGAAATTTACAAAAAGTCTTAAATAAAATTTATTGTAGAGATAATCAAATGAATATGTTACTGCCGTAAGAGTCAGAGTAGTTATCATGGTAGTCTTGTTCTTCATCATCGTCGATCATATTAAGTCCAAGTGAAATAAACTTAAATAACAAATATTAAATGAAGCTTGATGACATGAAATAAAATTCAAAAGTAAGAGATTCTTACCTTGATGTATTGTTGGCTACAAAATGAAGAAATAGAGAATTTAAAACAATTCATTAATAACTAAAAATATAATTATTCGGTAAAGATGAAGACTTATCGTGTGTAAGCCAAGATGATAATTGTCAGAAACTCAACATGGTTCCATGGTAGAGATCATTGGTATAACATGAACATCATGCTTACACTACACATAACAACATGCCTATCCTCATGTACAAATTCAAGGATATAAACTAGTTAAGTAAAATAACCATATGGCCTAGAATAGCATTGGCCTAAGTTAGGTGCATAATTCAAAAACCTACCCAAATCATGGGTCCTTGTAGAGCTGAGAAAATATCGAAAACCATTAAGTTCAAACCATGATAGAATAACAATAGTCGCTTTTTTTCATTCTTTCTTTCTCTTCTTCTCCTTCTTCTTCTTCTCTCTCCTCCTCTTCTTCTTCTTTTCTTTCTTCTCTCTCGTCTTCTCCTCTTTCTTCTCTCTCCTCTTCTTTGTCTTCTTTTTCTTCTCCTCTCACGGCTCATCTCACACTACAATGCCGCTTCTATTAATCCCATATGGCATCTTGTAGGTTTGATGGAGAAGGTATAAAGGGTAAAGCGATGTTGTTATTGTATTTGTCTCTTAGGAGACACACGCGAAGCCCTTGTGCTCATCGTCGTCGCCATTGCGCATGGTTGTGGCGATCCGTCTTGCACCCAGTGTCGGTGTACCATGTTATCCTTGCGTTTGTTGCCTCGTCATTCGTACGCACGATGACCATGGCAGTCGACTGCTGTTGGTCGCCGTGCAATGACCACCGTGTCAGTCGGCTGCTGTCAGTCGTCGTGGTTGTTGGTCCCATGCCTTGTCGGTTTCTATGCTATCGATTGGCGTGGTTGTTGCCGGTTTCTATGCTATCGATCGGTGCTCGCTACTCTCTGTGGACTATTTATAGGAGTGTGATGTTTGTTGGCTCTCTGACATGTCTTGTTGTCGACGTTGGGCTTCTTGGATTGCGTGCCACTGTTCCTCACCTTCACACAAAGGACCAATAGGTCCTGGCTGTCTGAGTGCCCCAAACACACACACCTTTTCTGATAGAGTGTAGCCTGAGCTCTGATACAACGGAAACGAGAAAGTACACGAGACCTCGAGAAACATGCCAATAGAAAAATATAGACACAAGAGAAACACCAGATTGGGTCCCAACTGCCCCCTAAGCAGCATCCTCGCTTGAGTATTTATAGATTTTTATTACTTTGAAAATAGGTTACATGGCTATTTTAGCCCAAGCTTGCTCTACAAGCTTTCTTTTTATAAAATTTAGATAATAAAATATTTTAAAAATCTCACTCCCATGATAGTGTGTGTGTTAGAGAGAGATAAAGAGAGAGAGAGAGAGAGAGAGAGAGAGAGAGAGAGAGAGAGAGAAAATGACTAGAAGAAAATTTAAAAACAATTACCCCTCCCCAATCCTCTAAGTAACAACAACAAGCTTGCCACTTGGGGTGGGGGAGGGAGGAGGGCTTTTTATTATCAAAATTCAACCCCCACCCCTAAGTAACAAGTTCTCACCACTTGGGGGTTGGGTGAGGGGATAATTTTAAAAAAAATAGCTACCCATTATACATAGAGAGAGAGAGAGAGAGAGAGAATTCAAAAAGAAAAGTTACCCCCTCTCCCACCCCCCTTTACCACTTGGGAAGACGGTGAGCTTGAGCTCCTTGCAAGCAAACACACGCACACAAGAGAGACAAATGATTGAATTTTTTGCTATTCTCTTCTCTTATCTATAACCATAACAGAAAGATAAGTGTAAGCACTTGTAATACCACTAACTTCTCTTCTCTTCTCTATAACCATAAGCGTAAGCACCTGTAATACCACTAACTAAATTTTATGCTATTTTTTTCTCTTCTCTACAACCATAACATAAAGAGTAAGCACATGTAGTACCACCAAGTAATATGTTAGAACTCCTAGCATTCTACCTCAATCTCCTTTACCAAGGTCTAATAATAGACCCACTACTAGAGGATTCTCCAAGTCCATTATGCACATGATTGCTTCTCTCCATTTTTTATGCAGCCACATTGTTATTTATGCCAATCTCTATGGAATCCTTCACTAAAGTATACTAGCTAATCATCTCATAAAACATCATCCCTTACTCGCACTGTCACACATAGTGGGCTTATATCATCTATAACCTTTCTACTAAAAGGAATATCTAATAAAGATACATTTTTCTACTTTGGGATCCAATTTTCTTCTCATCTCATCTAGTGCATGTATATATGCAATGCATCCAACACTTTGAAGTGTGCCAGAATTGGTTTTCTGCTGCCAATAAACTTTTGTACAAGCATCATGCCATGAACTACTATAGTGGGGGTTCTTTTTATAATGAAAACTGCACTTGCTACTACTTCAACCCAAAAAATAATGTGGTATTTCTTTCTCATTCATCAACACATGGGCAGCTTCAGCAATATGCATGTTCTTTGTTTCTACAACCCCATTTCGTTACGGGATATAGCTTTATGTAAACTACCTCTTTGTTTCTACAACCCCATTTCGTTACGGGATATAGCTTTATGTAAACTGCCTCTTTGTTTCTACAACCCCATTTTGTTACGGAATATAGCTTTATGTAAACTACCTCTTTATCCCATGCTCTCTTAGATGATCATTGAATTCATTGGAGAAATAAACTACCCCACCATGTGAGCTTAGGTATTTCATGTGCATGCCATTATCTTTCTTAACTATGGCCTTGAAGCTCTGAAAGTGCATAAACACTTGACCTTTCTCCTTCATGAAATATACCTGCAACTTCCTAGTGTGGCCATCAATGAAAGATATATAATAGTGGTGTCCTTTGATTGATGTTGTCCCAAACACCAGAATGCACCACATCCAATGCATTTAACTTGCATTCGTGTCATGTAGAAATGCATGCTTAGATTGTTTTCCTAATTGACATACTTCACATACTTTGTGCATTCCATCCACTTTGAACTTCAATAAACCTATAACAATAGTTCGGGCCTACATATTTTTTAACCCCCCTGTTGAATATTGACATAACCAATATATTATGCCAAATGTCGCACTTGTACCATGTGTAAACATTGCAGCCTTCACTTACATCCAATGTAAACATTCTGCTAATTTTGTTACCCTTGGCAAACCATACGGCACTAGTTATTAAAATCTTCTACATAACATCCATGAGGATTAAACTTTACTTCTAGACCCTACTTAACTAATTTGTCCAACTGAAACTAGGTTCTTTGTAATGTTTGGAAAATTAAGTATGTCAGCTAGGTACTTCATTTTTCCTTTATATATAGACATGGCACCTTACTAACCTGCATAATAGAATGTACAGTATCATCACTTATTTCCACATACCTTAGTTTTTTTATTTTTTATGAATCTCTAAACTACTCACACCATAACTGGTTATGTAGTTAAAAACACCTAAATTAACATACCACATATCCCTAAGATTCCATGCATCTATAATCATGTAACTAAGCATATCCTACATCACAAAAAGCTGCTCACTGCTATCTTTATCTATCAGGACCTTATGTACTTCTTCGTGAAGAAATAATTAAAAACTCATAAATACATCAAATATTAAAACATAGACTTGAATAAAATTGATATGATAGACCATAGCATAGCATAAAACAAGAGAAATAGAACAACATCACCATCAAGTCACTATTGGGTGCAATCTCTCCACTCATGCATGTAGCTCCACTTCCACGACATAAGTATTTTGAGAATTGTATTCAATAAATAGTCCAAGGATCTATTAAAAGTTGTGCATATAAAATTGGGCTTGCTTTTCCACTTTTACAAAAATAGCTCAAACACTAGAGCTTGTTCACACACTAAGTGTAAATAATCAAAACTCTTCTAACATAGGTGCTAGGAATATAACAACGCCATGCACAGGCATGGATAAATAATATGTACAAACATTTGGCACATGGCCAACAAAAAAATACAGAATAATAATGTTTCGAGATGATATGGACAAGATCCTCCATGTGCAACACGCGTAGTACTCATCACTTATCTCACAAACGTAAACAGATTAGTTGTTTCAATTACGTTGATAGGCACAAACACAACATACATTACCACTTGTTTCACTACGATGAGAGTATCGTTATACACATCATCTAGCATGGAGTGTAGTGCCACCAATTGTTACACTTTCAATTAGCATGGCACACCAATTACATAAACCACTTGTTACTCTTTGACCATGTGCAGTTGTCTAGCATAGTCCACTTGTTATGCTTTGATCGTGTGCAATTGTCTAGCATATTCCACTTGTTTCACTTTGACCACAATACAGTTGTCAAACATGGCACTACTTGTTACACCTCAACAACATACACATGTTAAGCATGGTCTTAAGCTATACCAATAACATTAGGTAACCAGAATTCAATGTGGGGTCACCCACCATACTAATTCACTAAGATGACACACTAGTGTCCGCGCATCCCCGTTTAACTCAGGGGTGGACATTATGTAACATTATCTTGCTTGCTTGAATATGCATAGCTTGAAGTATATCATCTAGGTACTTCATTTTTCCATTATATATAGACAATGGCACCTTACTAACATGCATAATAGGATGTACAATATCATCACTTATTTCCACATACCTTGGTTTTTCCTTCTTTTTTATCTCTAAACCACTCACCATGACTGGTTATGTAGTTAGAAGCACTTGAATTAACATACCACATATTCCCAAGATTCCATGCATCTGTAATCATGGAACTAAGCATGTCCTACATCACAAAAAACTGCTCACTTCTATTTTTATCTTGCTTGCTTGAAGATGCATAGCTCTCTTATTACAACTTCCCACTTTTCATGTCATTTTACTTTTTATATCAATCCTTTTCTATCTGACCTAGTTTGCTACAATAATAGCACTCAACTTGCACTCTATGCTATTTCCACTCTCATTTCTTTGGTATCTACCTCTGCCTCTCTGGCTCCCTTTGCCTCTACAGTGGCCCCTTCCACCTCTTTGTGCACTAGATTCATGTTGTTTTGCTGACCATGATTTTTGTTTCCAAAAATTATGTACTAATGGAAGAAATGAAATGGAGTTGAATCTCTACTCCTCTCCCTCCTTCAAGATAAGTTCCTTTCCTGGATAGTGACACCATTTGATCACCTCCAAGTAAGCCTTCTAGCCAAACTTAGGAATCATCATTTGCTTACCTCTTTCTTAAAGCATGAAAGTTCCTTGTTATTAGGAAGAGTGGTGAGAGAATCCTAGAGGTGTGTCAATACCTCTACTTAGAGCCTTCAATATTCCATGACAACCCATCCATAGACCATGGCTAAGCTAGCAAGTTTGAAGTGACTCCCTACTCCTAATCCAAGCATTTACAAAGCTATTTAAATCAAAATAATTATGCATAAATCACTCGTACATACAAGAAATCCATCATCACGTGCATACAAGCAAGAAGGTAGAAGCTTTAGAGAAGAAGGAAGAAGCTTGTTGACTAGAAGATGTTATGTTCTTCACATTATGATAAGTTACTTATATACAAAGGGCCTTGCTTTAGTCACCCACCAACACTTACAGGGTGACCAAAATATAGCCACCAACACTTACAGGGTGACCAAAATATAGCCTTATATGGTTGGCCTTCCATTACACAAGTGGGCTACAAACCTTACATCAATGTGAATGACCTAAGCTAGGATGGGGAACTGCAAAATGAGTACAGATTAAGGTAGCAAGTGGTTAGGCATATAGAATAGTAAATTGACTCACTCAAAGAATACCACTCCGAGCTTCGTGAGGTGAGGAGAAACAATCACACCACCCAGATCTGCATCAGTGTGACCAACGAGTGGAGTGAGAGAAGCACGACATTGACCAACGAGTGGAGTGAGAGAAGCACGACATTGAACTCTCCATACGTAAGGGTCTTGAGCTCAACTTGAGCAATTTGGTAAGTTTCCCACAAACATTACTCTATCAAGGCTAAACACACCTCAAATTCATCAAGATTACAAAAACTAAGATTGTGAAATAATAATAAACCAAAGTTGTGAAATTTATTGGGTAAGATTATGATCATTATAAGTATTGCTTCTATGATGGGTTTCATGTAAATAAATGATTTGAAAAAAAAAATATTATGATCATTATAAGTATTGCTTCTATGATGGCTTTCATGTAAATAAATGATTTGAAAAAAAAATATGATCATTATAAGTATTACTTCTATGATGGCTTTCATGTAAATAAATGTTTTGAAAAAAAATTAACTACTAATGTACATTAAGGTGGTTTGCTTTGTTGAGAGAGAGAGAGAGAGAGAGAGAGAGAGAGAGAGAGAGAGAGAGGTGGGCAGAGTAGGGAGATCATAATTTGGGAATCCCTATTTTTCAATATACATGAAGTAAAAGACAGGAAAATAAAGTTTTACTTCTTGTTGATTCACAAGCATGATTATGGTCTTCTTTTTGGAATATGGAGCATGTAAGGTGGTGGGAAAGTTTTTAGAATCCATCATCGTGAAATGATTTAACACTTCTTGAGAGGATTCTATAAGTTTTTTAGTGTGGTCTAAATGGTTTCCAACACAAGTATCAACATTTAGAAGAAGATTTACAATACATTTATAGTTTGTACTTTATCAATTGAGTAAGACAATTTTAGGCAATGTTCATAACAAGAAGGAACTAATAATTAAAATCTTGTTGTTAACCACATATCGGCGGTTAACACATTCCTACGACAACTATGTCCGCACACTTACGTAATGGGTGCCAGCACTATATATTGTAAATCCTATCATTTGATGAGAGAAACGCCCTAAAGACACTCCCAGGAATTGAGCTTTTATGGACAGACAAGAGAATCGTGTGGTGAGTTGGCCAAACCATAGAGAAAAGCCTTGTAACTATATCTTAGGGTGCCTCGGGTCAGTTACACCCAAGTGGTCTAGTGGAAAAAGGCTTGGAACTATAAAAGCCAATTTCTCTTGTTTGTAACTCATTCTCCCATTTGTGCAATAAAAGTGGAGTGTTCTCTCTCTCCCTCTCTCTTGCAACTCTAATCTAGCATGTGTAGTGTGCTTAGGGTTAGGGTTTGGAAGTGATTAGTGCTAATCACTTGCTTCCCCTTGCTTCCTCTCTCTCTCTCTCTCTCTCTCTCTCTCTCTCTCTCTCTCTCTCTCTCTCTCTCTCGTGATTAGGACTACCAACACGATCCTCTTCCGCGGAGATTCCACACGATCTTCACGAGAGAGCTTGCATCACCCGTTGGATTAGAGCAACCGCCTCAGTGTGACAATGAGTGTGGGAGGACAGCGGTGATGAGCGGCTACGGTGGAGCTATTGAGCTTAGCTTGAGCTCGATGGATAGGAAGCTTCCCACGACACGTTAGGGTAGGGTTTCCTTAACATCTTTGGCACCGTTGTAGGGGAACGCCAATCCGCTATTTGTCTATGCCATCTTTGATTTGAATCCGATGAAGCGTCCATAGCCCAGTGCCAGGTAAGCTCTTTGGCATGCCGTTTTTTTATTTTTGATGTATTTTAATGTTTGCATGGTTTTTATTGATGTTTCATGTATAGATTTGTATTAAGAGTAGGATTACTACTTGTTTGAGTGAAAAAAACCTTGAGATTTGGGTGATTAGAGAGCCTAATCAAGAGAGTTTTGCTTAAACCTAGACTATTTTTCTTAATTTTTAGCATAATCTTGTTTCTTTTGCTTAATTCCTTTGCATAGGTAGGTTAAAATTGTTTGATAGAGCTCGAATCCACCAAAAAATCTAAAAAACCATAAATTATCTCTTAATTTTCACGAATTATCACTAATCTATTGGTTAGTGTGATTAGTGGACGTAAAGAGAGAAAAAATTGAGCCTGATTGCTTGTAATTAGACTAGTTGGAGTGGCATTAGTGTTCTAAACACTTGCCTTGACCCAAATCTATGTTTAGTCCACTCTCATTAGGCCTCAATTAGTAAGAATTAGTACTAATTTGGTCTCTTTTATCTAATATTGAGTGGGTTAATTAGAGACCTAATTAGTGAGATTATTTAGGATTAATCACATCTTTGGATTAGCCTAAACATTGCTAATCCTCCTATCAAATTTCCATGCTTAAACTCCTCACCAATTAGGAGTAATTAGAAGGCAAAGAGAGAGTTAAGGAGTGATTAACATTGGAATTAAGAAGATTAATCATTAGTTAAGTTACAGTGCCTCTAAAATAGTCAAAATCTACTAATTTAGAGGTAGCCTCTAACTTCAGCCCTTTCCCACCTACCTAGCATTAATGAGGGGGTCTTAGTTGTCTCCCACTCACTTCCCTCGAAATTTGAAATTCAAACTTAAACTTTAAAATCCAAATTCAAATTTCAAATTCAGATTTCAACTTGCCGACCGTTCACACCTAAGGCCTAGAGACGTACGCCTGTACGAAACCCAAATTTTTTTTTACCACGGGCATACCATCCTAAGCGTACACCTGTACCAACCTTAGCTACAAGCATACCATCCTAAGCGTACGCCTGTACCAACCTTAGCCATAGGCTACCATCCTAAGCATATGGCCATACCAACCTAAACATACGACCGTACCATTCTCGAAATTTTTTTTTACCACGGGCGTACCATCGTAAGCGTACGCCCGTACCAACCTTAGCCACCGGCGTACCATCCTAAGCGTACGGTCGTACCAACCTACATGTACGGTTGTACCATTCTCAAAAAATTTAACAAAAATAAATTTTTTTACCATAGGCGTACCGTCCTAAGAGTACGTCCATACCAACCTTAGCCAGGGGAGTACCATCCTAAGCATATGGGCATACCATTCTCGAAAAAAAATTAAAACAATTTACCACGGGTGTACCATCCCAAGCGTACGCCCGTACCAACCTAAGCATCCGATCATACCATTTTGAAAAAATTTAAAAATTTAAAAAAAATTACCATGGGCAAACCATCCCAAGCGTACGCCCGTACTACCAACCTTAGTGTACAAATATACCATTCTTGAAAAAAAAAATCAAAATTTTCAAATCTTTAAGAAGTGCTTTTGGTCTACATCCTCGACACACTAGGATCAATTTTACACGCATAAAATGCCTCAAAAGACCAATTTTAACCTTAAGGGTGCATTCACGTGCAAGGCAAAAGTGAGGTAAAACTCCTATTTTGGGCCCGCGTGTGCATTGTTGAAGCTTTTCTAAGCTTCCCTGCACACCATGGACACCTTTAGGTCATGGTTGCATGTCCCCAATGCCTCCGTTCCATTTGGCGGTAGCCCGAGCTCAATTGCACATTCACATGTGATCAACACGCCACACATGTTTGGCCGTAAGGGCGAAATGATTTTTAAAGAGCCCTCATCTAGTGGGGCCCCTCCATACATGCACCCCGGCATGGACAGACGCCCCATGCATACTCACGTGCCTTCTTCTCTATCCACCACGGATCTATTCCCACCCCCCACCCTTGCACCACCTCCCCTTGCACCACAACTTGACATTTCGAGTTGAGCACAAGCTCTAGGAAGGGGAGTGTCACAACACTTGCACCCACAAATCTCACATACAAAATCTATGTGGGAAAAAATTTTCAAACTTATGCTAAAAATCCACGGAGTTAGAGGCCCTGTATACCACATCGAGGTCTTTAATCAAATATGTCAGGAATTTGAAATTTTTGACGATTGATGCAATCAAAGTCCATCTCCTTGGACTCAGCCTTGAAGGCAAGGCTGTACAATGGTTCCAATCCTTGGACCATCGGAAGAAAGGCACTTTCGAAGCAGTGAGAGAGGCCTTCATACTTGGATTTGCACCCTACGGGCCCAAATGGAGCCCCATCATCCAACTGTTCCAATCGGAACAAAAACCCAAAGAAACATTACGCAACTACATTGCCCACATTAAGTACCTTGATTTGCATTGCGAAGAGAGGGAAAATTTGAGTGACAAGCACTTAATGGATTGTTTCCTCTCTTGGGGTTGCACAACCCAAGGCTACACAACCACATGTTGGTCAAGGGTCCCTCCACCTTTAATCAGGCCTGCCAATGGGCGATCTTTCTCAATGATAACCTGCGAGAAAGATATTCCACGCAATTGGCCTCCACGCTAATAACAACCCAAAGCTCATTTGTAACATTACCTTCCTCTCCTTCTAGGCCCCAAGCCTTACTAGTGGCGCCACCCGAAATTAACTCACACAAAGCGCCACCTCGACCTTCTCCAGTACCAGTCTTTCCATTCCAACTGTTGCCTCTCCAAGCAAACCCCATTGCTCATGGAAAGATTCAAACAGGGTCCATTGCTAAACCTGTGGAGCCCATGCGCTCCACCATCCACAAGGCACCCCTAACACCTCATCTCCCAAGTTTGTCACATGGACCCTAAACCACTTGTGCACACTATAGGTGGACCCGCAGGGAAACCACCTCTTATGTGTTTCCTCTACCAAGGACCCCATAGAGTGGTTGAATTCCCTCAAAAGAAACGCCCGCCCGTGACATCACAATGTCATGGCTGTGGAATTGACCATTACTTCAAAGATTTTCCTATACAATCAGTTTCTCACTCCACGGTTCAAGCCATGACATCCCTCAACGTGTTGAGCATTCAACATGGAAAGATTTCAACTACCCCATTGAATGTCATCACATGATTCCAAGCCAAGCTAAAGAAGGCCACCTCCCAAAAGAAACAACGCTCTAAGCACGTTGACCACAGAGAAGATCGGGCTAGCATCCGCACACTGGCTCAACAAAGACCACATCCTCCTCCTCCGAGAGCGATGATCGTGCCGAACTACCACTCCCTTGCGCAACCCACCAAAAACTCACCAAATGAGAAAAACAACTGGCCACATATCCCAATGCCATCCTTGAGAAGCAACGTCTTCAAGAGGCCCAAGCACTGGTAAAGCAATACTAGGATCAACTTGAACCACCACCCATTTTTGTAACCTTTAACCCAGTGCTTGAGTGCGCGTCATCCCTCCCCCATTGAACCTGAACTTCCACACTAGGTAAGGCAAGAGCCCCCGTAAATGCTCAACGAAGATTTTTCCCCTCATGTGCCTCTTGATCCTCTATTGCCTATTCCACAAACGGCCAAGCCCAAATCCCACGTTCATCGAACAACTCAATGAGAACAGTGACATAGATATGGACAACGACTCACGAGGTCCACACAGCAAATTTACTGAGGTGTTTTATCCACCTACGGTCACCAAATCTTGACTCCACCCCTATCAAATAAGGACCAAATTGAACTTCCATATAGTATTTCTGGTCCACCCTATGATCAAAGTCCCGCCCCTTAAGAAGCTCGTACTATGCCTTCCTTTCCTCCCAAATCCAAATGCCCATTAGAACCTTGTTAAAAGGTAGTCCAAATTGATGGAATGACCTTCGGGATTGGATGGAACGTAAACTACAGGCTTCTATGGAGGAGGGCGCTACCTCATATTCCACGGATGAATCTGAGCCCCATCATCTAGACTTACTCCATCACCACAACCCAAAACCCAAAGGCACACCCATAATTCACGTAAATGCGATGGGCCACTACTTTGAGGGTGATGACACCAATGCAGCCTTGTCCATTTCCTATAATGGACATGTCGTCAAAGGCATCCTAGATGGAGGTGCTAGCGTAAGCATCCTCACCCAAACATGCTGGGAAAATTGGGGCCAACCACGCCTTGATCTTACCACATTGGTGATCAAGCTCACTGACAGAAAATCTGCAAAACCCCTAGGCATAGTGCATGACCTCAAGGTAAAAGTCTATGACATGACATTCCACCTCACATTTGTAGTCATGGTTTTAGACCCTTCATGCTACAAACACAACCAATCCATGACTGGGACATGCATCATGTCTACCTCCTCAAACGCTTAAGGTCAATTTCTATACCTGACACTCACATCCCATGGCCAAAGCTCCCTTTGTCGAAGACCCTATAACCACCGCCAAGAGCAATGATCTCTTGGTTTGCGAAGCTTGTCATCAAGCCCTTGATAACGCGTGGGTGCCATACATGGTCGCTTCTGTCAATAGTGACAAAGTCGACCACGATTGGCTTAAAATCCTTCAAGCTACACTTGACACCCTCCCATATCACAAACTCGGCACACAATTTGTGCTCCCAAATGGCCAAACCCTCCATGAACCCTACAAAGCCATTACCTCGCTTAACACCGTCAGTGTAAGTGTACCACCCTTAGGGTCTAGATAGATTTTCCCTTTGGCAGAAATATGCAACAAAAACGTGCCTTGTTGTCACCCACAGCTAGCCAAAATCTTTTGCCATGGGAAACATGGGTCTCTCTGGGCAAACCATCTCTTAAAACTGCCCATGTAAAAGTTCAATTGTCGGATGGACAACGTATACAAAGCCTTGGGTTCTTAACACAAACTGTACATACTGTATTCAACCTATTGGCTTCTATGTGGTTCCCATAGGTGAGATAAAGGAGGCAGTCATCCTTGAGGGAAGCTGGGTCTAGAACACTACAAGTACAATCACAACCCAACGCTGACAACACAACTACCCTCAAGCTTCCCTAGGGCAAGGTAACAATGATCCTTTTTGGGATGGGTCTAGAACACTACAAGTACAATCAACCCAACGCTGACAACACAACTACCCTCAAGCTTCCCCAGGGCAAGGTAACAATGATCCTTTGGGATGAGGAGGGCCTCAAATCTGATCCTTTGCCCCCATCAACTGCTTCCGAAAAGGATATTCTCACACTCCCCCACAATAACTGGTAGGTCTTCCATTGCTCTTGAACTACCACCAGAACTCAACCCACCAAGAATATGGATTGGACTCCCGACCACAGCGAATGGTCTACAACAGTGGCAAGCCCATATATATCCTATGGTTTGCACCAATCTCATATTCTTGGAGGCATGGAAAGCTCTTGAAAAACCCACACTAACAAAACAAAACAATTACATTTAAATTTCACATGAAATGCATTTAATGGGTGTTGGGTATTTCAGTCCTAAAATTTCTATTGGAAATAACCAGTTGGAGTGCAGATTTCATGTTGTAGATGCAAGAGCACTCCAAGGCCGGATAATAATTGGAAAAGAGTGGATTGATGCCACTCACTCTACCAAATCAATTGGTGCGAAGGAACTACCACCATGGAAATCAACGGCAAAAAGGCCACAAACCTCTTGTGTCCCCAAGAGGAAAT
Source organism: Cibotium barometz (assembly GCF_041138505.1). Classification (NCBI taxonomy): domain Eukaryota; kingdom Viridiplantae; phylum Streptophyta; class Polypodiopsida; order Cyatheales; family Cibotiaceae; genus Cibotium; species Cibotium barometz. The sequence continues at coordinate 7,666,535 of NC_141049.1, read as the reverse complement.
CATACAAACACCCTCACCTTGACTAGCCTTCCCCCTCATGCCCCATCCTCAACATCGACAGTCTTCCCTATTCATACACCCCATGCCTCACCAAAGACGGTCGATCGGGCATTGTCGACACCCTCCACCACGGATGATCACCTTCGCCCGTCAACAATCCCCCTAAACTCTACATCCTCGACCACCCACACAGCTGGCACCTCGACCTCCTACCTTTATCATGAGAATCAATGGTAAGACTCTTCTTATCGCTCAGGGCTTCTATGATGGTTACATAGAACTCTGGATCCCCAAACAGCCATCTCTAAAACCCAAGTGCAAAAAGCCAACTAATACAGCAAAAAGCCTAAGCCAAAGCTTCAACGTTGGCTCATCCCTAACCACCTGCTAAACGAGCACAAGGCTACTATGAAGGCAACACTCACCTCTGGGTGGCTACCCAAGCATGCTGCCAATGCTCATTCCCCACAATAACTCCCTAACAAGCCACAACAAAAGGTCCCATAGCCATGGATTAGGCAACCCCAATTATAGTGCAACCAACAACATTGGGTGCCTACCAAAGTGCTCCAAGACTCAAGGCTTCCATGAAGGCACCACACACCTATGGCTCTCAAAGCCACAATCAAAAACCTCTCCTCCATGTCGACAAAAAAGCTGGAAGCCTCGACAACCACGGACCTTCATCACTCGACAGCATTGGGTGCCCAAATGTCTCTTAGAAGCCTAAGGCTTCCATGATGGCAATTCCATCATTTGGCTCCCAAGGCATACCCCTCAGTAGTTCGCCCAAACCACACCCACCCCGCCAGTACCTATCCAATCGACAAAGATGGTTTGGCGACCAACGGGCAAGCAAGTCCCCTCCTCCTCGATAAAATTCTACGGACTTGCCCACACCCAGCCCATGGACACTCAAAAGCTCAATTTGCCTACCCCTTTTCTCCCATGGAGCCTCCTTTACAAAGTTCCACCCCACCCCTTGACTTCGTCACCAAACCAAGGGGCAGTACTCCAAATGGGAGAGCTTATCCAGCCATTAAACGATACACTCAAAGGTAAGCTCACAAATCTCGCCAAATGGGCCACTTGATACAAAACCCTCTTTAGGGGTGCTGACCAATAAACACATGTTCTTCAAAAAAAACAAGAGAGTCTCTAGGTGATTAGGATCTAGGTGATTAGGACCAAGAGCACACCTTTTGCCCTTGCCCATGCACAACACCTACAAATCCCACTAGGCTCTATCCTATGTGCACACTCCACACATAGCTTCATCATCGAGACAGCCATCCAGATACATCTCTGGTTGGGGGGACCATGGTGGGCACAAGCCTGGTCAATGGTACAACCCATCGCTTGGCTCTTCTTAATCACTCTCACTTCACCAAAATAATTGTGCTTCATGCCTAATCAGTCTTACCCTTAACGTCATCTTTGGATCCATATGTATGGATCCTCCTCTTATCAACTACCACTCTTATCAACACAGGATCCCAGAGCTCCAATGACAGAAGAAGACAAAGCACAAAAGAAACAGAGAGAACACCACAAACCGATACCTCTACGGGAGCCAAGATACCCATCATGATAGCTTGACAAAGATGGTAGAGCTTCATGTACATCGCCATCAACTTACAATATCTCGGAGCGCAAGCAGTCTCCATGTGTGTTGCCAGCATCCTTGTCCCTCCGGAATTCCCCCTCGCCATTTCCTTACTAACCCCCTCCTTAATAATACCACCTCCCACTTGGATACTGGTCATTAATAAGTATACCGTACTAGTCTACTCATTCAAGTACTCTGACTCCTCTAATGAGGATGTCTTGCCCGCAAAGGTGACAAAAAAAGAAGAAAAAACACCAAAAACAAAATAAAGAGTACTATTGGGCACATACAAAAAAAAAATAAAGAGTACTATTGGGCACATACAAAAAAAAAAAAGCAAACTCATAAGAGCCCATCACACTAGCTGGATACTTAATCGTCAATACTCCACTAACTTCTTTCCATCTTACTAACTCCCCCACTCCCTCTCATTTCTAGAGAGACAGGAGAACCAACCCAGTGCGACACTTCCTCGCGTGCCTCGACAACCCCTCACCAATCACCAAGACTCGATCGACTTTAGGAAGGGGAGTATGTTAATCACATATTGGTTAACACATTCCTACGACAACTACATCTGCACAGTTATGTAATGGGCGCTGGCACTATGTATTGTAAATCTCGTCATTTAATGAGAGAAATGCCCTAAAGACGCTCCCAAGTATTGAGCTTTGATGGACAGTCAAGAGGATCGTGGTTAGTTGGCCAAACGATAGAGAAAAGCCTTGTAACTATGTTTTGGGTGCCGTGGGTCACTTACTCTCGGGTGGTCTAGTGGGAAAAGGCTTGGAACTATAAAAGCCAATTTCTCTTGTTTGTAACTCATTGTCCCATTTGTGCAATAGAAGTGAAGTGTTCTCTCTCTCTCCCTCTCTCTGGAAACTCTAATCTAGCATGTGTGGTGTGCTTAGGGTTAAGGTTTGGGAGTGATTAGTGCTAATCACTTGTTCCCTCTTGCTTCCTCTCTCTCTCTCTCTCTCTCTCTCTCTCTCTCTCTCTCTCTCTCTCTCTCTCTCTCTCTCTCTCTCTCTCTCTCGTGATTAGGGATACCAATGCAGTCCTCTTCCATGGAGATCCCACACGATCTTCGCAGGCGAGAGAACTTGCATCACCCATTGGATTAGAGCAACTGCCTTGGTGTGACGAGTGTGAGAGCATCGCAGTGACAAGCGGCTATGGCTTGAGCCTAGCTTAAGCTCGGCAGATAGGCAACTTCCCACGGCACGTTAGGGTAGGATTTATATTTGGTACCTAAACTTATAACACATCTTTTGAGCATAAAAGGTCTTTTTGAAAAAAAGTAATGAGAAAATTTTCTTGGCATCATTTGTATTCAATATGCAAATTAATCCCTTATATGTTAAAAGATGAAACTATTCGATTCACATCACTAGAACAATTAAAAGATGCAAATATTCTATTCACAGTTTGAACTATTAACTCCAACATAATGATGCAAATTTGTCACTTACTATCATCTTAATGAAAAAATGTTTGATTCATTTTTGTGTAAAGAAGTGATTAGGAACAATCAATTATTATAAAATTAACCCAAAAAGGTTTGATTTTCTTTTCTTAAATTGTTTAATAGGCCATTATATGTTCAATGTAAGGGTCATTTTATTTAACTTTTGTTTACAACTTGGTACACTCCAAGGTTTCATTCAAGAAAGCAAGCTCCTCATTTTCATTTAGAGAACTAGCTAGATAGCATCCCTTCACTTGAATTTCTTGTTGCAAACTCAATAATTGTGGAATGAGAATTAGCCATTTAATTTGGAAACCTGCATCTATTATAGGGCTCAAGGCATAGCCACTCTACCTTAAGGCTGATGTTTTGGAAACATAAGATAGTGCTCTCAGAAAACCATTGACGAATGTGACTAACGATTTATTTAATATTATCTCTAAAATCAAGTGTTTCTAAAAGTGTGTTTTAAAAGTGAAAAAATTTGATGCACTATTTTATGTCAAAGTTAAGATGTTGATAAGTGGCATGCATTGTATCTTGTATGTTTGCCTTCTTAAAGACATTTCTAATGATCAATTTGCATGTACCTTAAAATGGTTTTTTATAGAAGTTATGCTTTCATTAAACCTTTCTTGATTTTGTGTCCCTCTTATGTTGTCTAGGTTCAAAGTAAAAAGCATGTAGCATCAAATATGACATTATCATTTTTTTGCATTTTGTGATAAATGTTCACTAGTTCTAAAAACCATGGTCTAACATTTGGATTAACATCCTATCGCGTCGAATATAATGTTCACTAGTTCTAAAAACCATGGTCCAACATTTGGATTGACATCCTATTACATTGAATATAATGTTTTTTTAGAGACAATAACAATTACAATGCATATCTTGTTATCATGTCACAAGTGGCTCATTATCCTTAGAAGTACTTTCAAAAATGTAAAAAATTATCGTCTTTATCCTACCCTTGTACTTTTTCCTGTTTGGATTATAAGCTTTGAAATAAAGATCAAGGAATGCTGAGTCAACGATAGGCAAATGCCATGCACATACTTCTCTTATTTTCCACCTTAAGCATCAGAAATTTCCTTTCATTACTTTAGCACTTCTTATTTATAACATCATTACTATGCATAGAGTGGAGAATCAATCTTTCTGATGGGACTAGAATCTATATATGAGCACCACTAAGCAAAAAGGAAACACATGTTTCCAAAACACATATTTAAAGACACAACGAATTCTTTCTAATAATTTATTTTAAATGGCAGGGATGACATCAATATGTGACTGCTTGTTGTTATTTCCCACACAATCCTTTCCTTTACTACCCACTTAAATCCCTACTCCTCTTTTCAGGCATGCGCCTAGGAAAAGGAAGATTTCACTTGACAATTGAGAAAATGGTGTGTGTGTGTGTACGTGCGCACGGCGCATGTGTGTGTGTGTGTGTGTGTGTGCGCGCGCGCGCACCCGCGTGCAAGAGTTTGGCAATTTTAGTTATAAAACATTATGGATTCTTCTAGCATTGAGTTTGAACTTTGGAGAGTTCAAGGGAATCACTTTTCAGCATGTTGAAGTGTCCATGTCAAACACCAGTTTTGCAAAAAGTGCCAGTGCTTGGCACAAGTGGTGTGTCATGACTCATCGCCTTATTGGGCAGGCACACTACAACAAGTATTTGTGACTCGTTTGCCTTATGTGGGGGGCGCATGACACCCTAGACACCTTCCTTACACAACAAGTATTTGTGATGGTGGGTCACCACCGTAGGTGGGCAAGAATGGACCATGTGAAGATGGTCCTGACTGCATATTTACTGGTCTAGTTGCATATTTATCGGCATTGCCGAATGACTTCTCGCATACTTATCTAGCGTTGCAGGTGGTGGCTTTTCTATGCTTAAGAATGGGAAACGTTTTTATCTCGTAGTTCAGTAGAAAAACAGTAAAAAAACAAATGAAAATTATCGTATAATAATTCATGCTTAAGAATGGGAAGTAACCTCAAGTGTCCACTTATTTTCTCAAGTTAGGGCTTGCCATGTTTGAAGCAGCTCGTATGGCGAACAAACGTGTGTGGAGCCTACATTAGTAATGTTTGAAGCAGCTCATATTGGCGAACGGATGTGTGAAGAGCCTACATTAGTAAAGTTTTTTTTTTCTCTCATTACTCACACCACCCCAAGATTCGAACTGGCACCATCCTTGGCTAAGTGTTCGCCACCTAGCCAAGATGGCAGATGCCCCACCCCTACACAAGTAAAGTTGATAAAACTTACTTCCAAGGAACGGTGAGACTAGGGCTACTCCAAGTGACTTGTGCTTAGGTGGAAGGTTGCCATCTCCGGCCATGTCCGTGGTTGCATGTGCTAACAAGAGAACGAAGGAACCCACGCTGTTTGGACACTCTGCATGTTTGTGGGCGCGTGGGGATGTGCCTCTGTCAATGAGCAAGATGCACACTGTAGCCACGTTTGAGATAGCATCGCCTACCTACTACCTATCCTACACGGCCACCCCGCGGACAGAGGGGCAGCAGAAAGCGAGAGGAAGAGGGGCACGACCGCTTGGTTGTTCTGACTGTCCGGGTGTGAAATGAATTGTGGGAACGTGGACACAACGGGCCCAATAATTATCGAAGAGAAAGCGTGCCAACATCATCTTCACAAAAGGTTTCATTTGTGCTGTGAGGTGGATACTGATGGGAATCGGGGCGGGCAAACGGTTGGTTTTTGCGGATAATCCGACTCTCTTTCCGAGAGAGAGAGAGAGAGTGGGTCCTTCCATCTGCGCAGCGCACGCATGCGCGCCTCTGCATGCCTAGTGGCCTGTCCGCGATGGCCGGCGATGCGACGGCGGAGTGCGACCACGTGGAGTCATTTTGTTGTGGACCCGTGGTCACTGGTGCTGCTCGCCCCCCCCGCTCATGCCATCAACGCGCCCACACAGTGGTCCAAGCTCTAGCACTGTCTCCGACAACTTTACCCTTTCTCACATTTATAATGTGAAAAGTCTCGTTTCTAAAGACCATCAGTCAAAAGATACGCCTTATCATTGAGATCGCTTTTTATTTAAGTTTGAGTCCGTAGGAGAAACAAGCATATTCGTTGTGTGTGTGCGTGTGTGTGTGTTTTGGGGTTGTTTTTAAGGGCATATGTGAATTTTTACTCTGTCCGGTACTAATTACGAATCATAGAGGGCTCTTCTTTTTTCTTTTCTCTTCTGTTTTATTTGGAGTGGCCCCCACCCTTTTCAGAAGACGCTATACCTCCCCTGCAAATACCTTGGATCTAGTTTCTTTTTCCTTACTCTATATGCAAGTGGAGAGGGGACTCTTCAAGGGCCAAGGGCCACCAAACTAAGATTGAGTGCATCTCATGTACTGGTGTACATATCCTCTTCTAATTTTACACCTATTTGGAAGGTCACTTCTCCCTTCACATGATAGCTTTCTACATCATTGTATTGTATTATCAAGTTGTCATCGTGTAACTTCATTTCTCTACTCCCTAGATTCTAGAATAGCTTAGCAAAACATACTTTCAATCTATGGCTTCCTTGTACTTTTGTTACGCCAAAGCTTACTATATTTGCCCTTTTTTCACTTGGTCAAATGTATAGTGACTAGTCAACAAATAATGTTTCTCTTGAGAAGAGAGAGAAAGAGATGTAGTATCAACCAAGAAAAGCATCGCATGTGGGTTCATTAGATTCACTTAACTTTGGGAGGTATGAGACTCTAGCAATGTCCTCCTATTTGAAGGTGTTGGGGTTCACAGCGGAATGGATCCCAAAAAGTGAAAAAATGTCTAAGGACTTGTGTAAATAAATAACTGGAGCACATATGCTAATGAAGAGAATTTTGGAGTAGGGACTCGGGAGTTGGTAGTTGGATGCACAGTCTGGGATGCCAAATGGAAGCTGAATGGTCTCAAGCACATGGGGGAGCCTTAGAGCCTCTTTTTGCCATGGTGCAATGAAAGGTCCTTTGACTGGGTCAAAGGTGCCCTATCGCACACGGTAGGTGGCCTTTTTTTTCCTCTAAACTACCTCCTGAAGTTGTATAGTGACAGTATGTAAACAAAATTTTGGTTTGAGGTTTTTTTGGAGCCCAATGGGTGAGGAAATGCTCTTAGAAAATTGTGTTGGGGAAAGTATGTGTTTTTGCCCTGCACAAGAAATTTTTTAAAGGAAAAATGGGACAGATTATGACAATTTGCCTATGTAAGAGCTACTCATCATGATCATCATGCCCAGTGCCTCCTCCCGCTTCCCCATATCATTGCGTAGCTTCTCCGGAGGTCCTTGCATGAATAGAACCACAACTTTTATGCTAGCAAATCATAAGTTATATGCTTGATGATGCTATATACTTATATAGTTGATGATGTGGGCCCAATTTGACTTGTGTACTTTTCGCTGCTCTATCTTGCGAGTAAGGATGTAGTTCCATGAGACCATACAAAGTCATACTCTTCTTGGGTATAGCCACACCACACTACTTCTCTCTACACATATTCAAGGAAGAATATTTAGCAATTCATACATATATTATTAAGTATATTGAAAAAAGAAAGAGATGAAAGCTTACAAAGTATGTACAAAAGCACCTGGTGCCACTAGATGCTCAAGTGAGAAGTCTCTGAACCTTCAAGGCATGCTTTCGCTGCCTTCCATCATTTTTTATACTTGTCGAGAGTGTCATAAACCTCGACCCTAGCCTTTCTCAAGTCAAACAAGATACGAGGGCTTTCTCTTTCCTTCCTTTATTGCATCTTCGAACCTTTGATGGCTCATTAGATCTCTCATTCTCTTGAGCATTCACTTATGTTATATTGCTCATTTTGGGTTGGCATAAGTGACTGTCTATGGAGTTGCTCAAGAATGTAGTTCTTTTTTTTGCATCATGATGGTCGTGCCTCTTCATGAGGATATCGTGGCCAAACTGTATACTACAAAGCTAATATATACATGTTAGTACCCTCTTGCACAGATGTCATCCTTAATGATGGATCCATCATCATAGCATCTATATAGGAGTACATGGGTTTTGATGCTGGAGAGCGTGGAGTAGTGGGAGTGCGAGTATAAGGAGTGCCTGGCTGCTAGAGTGAAACTCATAGCAGCTCTAGGATTGAAACCTCGATTAGTGCATGGGGTAGTCTCAATAGAATGTGTAGGAGGACTATGTGATGGAGTAGTAGCATCACTATCACCACCTCCACATATACCAACACTACAACCACCACGACCATATATATCAGCACCATAACCACCACCACCATTATTGCCACTGCTATTACCACTACCACTACTACATCGATGGCTACTACTCTGTGTAAGAGGACGATGTGCTGGAGTAGTCGCATCACTATCACCACCTCCACATATACCAGCACTACAACCATCACCACCACTGCCATATATATCAGCACCACAACCACCACCACCATCACCATTGCTACTGCTATTATTACCACTACCATTGCTACATTGGTGGCTACTACTATGGCTGTTATACGAGACATGCGTCATGAACTCTATGCATCACTAGCATCAATATGAGCACTAGGGGTGGCAAGACTCAATGAGCAAGGAACGAGTGAGGTAGGGCATCTAGAAGAAATTCTAGATCTCATCTTGCTTGTAGTCTCGTGGATTACCAAACATGGCTGCTTCAAAACAAAACATGCATTATGGCTCAAAACAAAACATACTCATACATAGAAAAGCATAAATAGCAATAGAGCTCAAAATAAAACATACTCATACATAAAAAAGCATAAATATTAGTAGAGATTATGTTGTGTAAGAGCTTATATACCTCGGGTTGTCGAGAAGAGCTAATGGCTCAAAAAAGGTAGAGACCTAAAATACAAGAAAATGAGGTAATTATGAGAGCAATTCTAAGAGAAATATGCACATAAGCCAGTGTTATGTATGCATAGAGTATGCAAGCTTTATGCATGCATTATACATGTATAAATCTCTATGTATGCATTATGCATAGAGTATTCAAGATCTATGCATGTATTATGCATGCTCTATACCGTATACAAGCATAAAGAGTATGCATGCTCTATGCATGCATAAAGAGTATACAAGCTCCATGCATAAAGAGTATGCAAGCTCGATGCATCCTCCATGCATAAAAAAGTATGCATGCTCTATGCATGCTCTATGCTCTATGCATGCTCTATACTCTATGCATAGAGCATACTCTATGCTCTATACATGCATACTCTATATGCATGCATAAAGAGTATACAAGATCTATGCATGCTCTATACTCTATGCTCTATACATGCATAGAGAGTATGTATGATCTATGCACACATAGAGAGTATACCCTTACGCAACTAGTAATTTGTGGAGAATGGAGCTAATAATGGTGATCTATGAGAATTTCTTGCATCATGGTTATGCATAATCAACTATCATACAATTGTATATCTTAAGAAATCTAATATTGAATTTGACTATCAAATTCGACTATCAAGTATTTTTGAAATGTATAACTCTATTTTTCCATTGTCCATGGAAAATTGGTCATCTCAATAGGTTGATTTACCTTATATTATTAAGTGAGTCATAAGAACAATGAGGTTTTAGTGTTTCATTGTTGTGCATTGTTTGATCTACACCCCTATGGATGGCTACTAATTTGTACTAAAAGTAATTTATTGGATAGTGATGACAGTGCTTGTGCATGATAAAAAAACATCACGTGAACTACTTTTTATTTTGTTTAGCAATCTAATCAAACTTAAGAAAACAAGAGGCAAGATGGTGTAGAGACAAGTTATATCACTAACATGCTTGAATGGACCAATATTCCTATATAGCAACACACACACACTATTTGTAGAGTTTACTCTTGCACACCCTATTTTAAGGTTCTCAAAGTAAAGAATCTACCTGAATGGTTTCAATGGGATTAAGAATGACAATAAAATTGTAAGTCTCCTATAACTAAGATAGTTAGCCAGTGAATTTAAAATAGTCATATGTATTAAGTCTTCACCTACCACATGGTATATGTAGAGGGCCACTTGGATCAAATGATTTAGCAGTGAATTTAAAACAGTCATATGTATTAATTCTTCACCTAACACATGGTATATTTAGAGGGCCACTTGGATCAAATGTGGTTCACAAAGGCTATTTATATAGTCACACTCCATCCATCCACTCATCACTTATATATCTTACTATTTATTACACTATAGCTTTTGTTAGCTTACAATCTCCCATCTTAATAGTTCCATATATGCTATCAAATATCCCTTCATAGGAGCACATGGTGTCTGATTCATAGCTATCTATTGTATCACATTCACTAATACTTTATTAGTGTGCCCATCCATCGTTTGAGTTCAAGTTAAGATCCTACTTTTTGTGAGTGTTGTTGCATACACATCACATGTTGTATCCTCTTACACTATGTAGATCACAAGATTATGTATTCAAATGCATATACATCATATGATGTATCCTCTTATAAGCATCATGTAGATCACACAATTATGCAGTCCAATTCCTACATCTATGCATTTATATACTTAGTCATAATAATGAGCTGTGGTGATAAAATTTATTTAGTTTCATGTAAACATCATCATTGTCCTTTCCTTCTTAAACATCTTACTCCTTTGAAAGGATGTGGCTATTGAAAATGTGATCTACATACATGAGTTGTATGGTCATATATTTAAATCCTTTGTGGTAGTTATTACAACAAATTATAGGCTAAGGTCTAAGATACACATTGTCGTTACTATGTGGCTATTGAAAATGTGATATCTATATACATGAGTTGTGGTAGATATTACAACAAATTATAGGCTAAGGTCTAAGGTACACACTGTGGTTACTATGTGGTTATTGAAGATGTAATATCTACATACATGAGTTGTATGGTCACATATAAATCCTTTGTGGTAGATATTACAACAAATTATAGGCTAATGTCTAAGGTACACACTATGGTTACTATGTGCTACCATGGTTAGTAGGTTGGTAAACCTAGGCATTCATGACACCTCTAGTCTCTTTGTGTGAGTGAAGGGCATCTATGTACTTGTGGGTATTATTGTGTTACTCGGCATCGTTGCCTTGTCGTGGGTGCATCTCATGAGTAGAGTGGACCATTTTCATTCATTGCTCCATTGAGTGGCATATCCGAGGTGTTTTGAGGATTCAAATCAATAGCATTTTATCCCTTTATGAGTGAGTACATAAGCCTTAGTGATTGGAATCATCTATCTGTCATTTAAGTGGCACTTTTGCTTACATGAGTGGTGTGTGCAAGTCTCACATCTAGTGGCAAAATGTGTTAAGAGATGGAACTTTGTTGGGAAGCACCATTCTAGGGATTCCTTCTTTGTGAATCACTTAGTGGGTTGTTTTTTTTGGATCGACATTTCTCACTACTTCAAATCTCTAATTGAGTGGCAACAATTGAAATTGGGCGAGAGACACTGTCAACATTGCATTGGCAATCTTTGTGAGAAAGAGAGGGAGTGAAGAGGTGAGAGCTATAGCTCAGTTGTGGAGCTAGGCTACCATTACACATTTCACTCTCTTTGAGACATGATTCTCTGAGTGAGAGTGGATTGATTTGGACCAACTATAAAGCTTTTGGTGGGCGCAACTTCATAAGAAATGATAAGAAACTTACTATGTTTGAGTGGGCTTAAGCAAAGCAGGAAATCTCTAACATTTTTTGCAGGTTTGTGGATAGCCGGGTTCACCGAGAACTGCACCTACTACTGATTTGGACTAGCCAGTTGAATGAAGCATTCGAAGACCCTCTGTGTGAGCTTCTCGAAGTGGATGAGGTGTGATCCCAACAACATCAATCGGCTACTTAGCTCAAACCAATCAACACAGGCAGCTCATATCTCTAGTAAAGATAACATATTTTTTGTGCATTTTCTCTGTCTGCGATACTGAAGGCTTAACCACCAAATGAGATCTTCTGAGTGAAGCTATTCAGAGTGGGGAGTGTGGGACCTCAGTAAGCTAAAGAAGTCAGCTGGATCTTAGCACGATTACGCATGGTTTTTTGGTGCATTCTTTCTGCCCTTTGACGCATACTCTAAGGTGTCGTGTGATAGCTATGAGCAGCCCGAATCTTTGGCACAAGAAACAAGGCATGCCTCCTGAATAATCTCAATGGTGAACCGTGAAAGGTTTAAAGTTTATTCATGTGTTGAAAGTGAACCATTCAAGCATTTTTTTTTCCCTTTGAAAAAACATAGGAATTTCATTGTAACCTTGAGGCATTCTTTATAAATGACTTCTTCACTTAGTGTGTGGGTGAGTTGCATGGAGAAAGACAGTAGGCATGACAAAATCAACTTCATCTTGTAAGTCAAGTAACATTAGCATATCAATTCCAATAAGGCTTTGGCTAGGCTCAAAGCCATCTTTGCACAAACTAATGTAGCAACCATGCTTTTCCTAAGGAAATATCTTTACAAGTTGGAGAGAGATGAGAAGACCTATGTGGCTTCTCGCATTATTGATGTAAGATGCTTAATGGACCAGCTTAGTGGAGAAGGGGTCACCATCTCAGAGGAGGAAGAAATATTTCTTCTTCTTTGTGGCATCCCTCCATTATTTGAACAATGTGTATCAATAATTTCAAATTGTGATCAACACACTATTACTAAAACAATTGCCGTTGTACTTGCCCTTCTCTTCCTCATCCCTTTTTCTGCTTGAGAAGTAGTCTTTGATTAGATGCCCTTTCTTCTGGCAATAGTAACAAGACCTTGGGGCTTCTTCTTCTTCTTTTGGCCCATGACAAGTACTTGTTCACCCATGGCATTCAAAATTTTCATGTTTGAAAGAGATTAAGGAAATATTGGGAAAGTTAGGGGCTTTAAAAATTATGATGTATGGGAATTAAATGTATCCTAAGGTTTAGCGAGGTGTGATTTGAATTTTCCTATGTGATTTTCATTTCATGCACGATTTGCATTTACATGTTCAAAAGGTGAAATTTAAAGTGATAAGATAAGGATTGGGTAAGTATAGGTGAATTTAGAGTTAGTGTTAGATTGTAAATAGTATATTCTCTCTCTCTCTCTCTCTCTCTCTCTCTCTCTCTCTCTCTCTACCTCCCTCCCTTTGCCTACTCAACACAATCATTAGTTAGCTTCATAACCACAATCACATAAACAAACATCAAAAGAAAAATAAATAAATAAATATCTTATCCATCCAAGGAAAGAGATGTCACATGCAATAAAGCAAATTTGCCATTTAAGCAATGCCAAAGCTCTCCTTATTAGATGCTTTGGCATCACCAAAACGACCCTCAGCTACTCTGTTGGAGATCCCTAAGGTCCAGGGGAGGGATCCTCCAGTGTGCAGGGAAACCTATGTTTGGGATATACAAAACTTAAGGGGAGCAGGACATGGTGGAGTATGGGTGCAAGTAGAGCTTAGGTAAATAGGGTTTGTAAACAATCAACATGCTAGGAGGTGATCAAGTGGGGTGGTGCATTCATATGTGGGGTCCCCTACCATAACTTGGAGACTCTATTGGGACGCAAAATTTATAATTGTGACCCATATAGTGATTATATAAGCTAAGTGTTGCATATTAGCTTAAGGATCATCACATTTATGGAAAATTAAGCGGATGAATGAATAAAGGCTTTTAAGATTAGTGTACATTTTTTCTTTACAAGTAAAGAACTCACAAAAATGAAAAAAGGTTGTAGAGTTGACATCTCAAAATTTGTAAAAACACTTAATGTCATTTTAAATGTGCATTAGATCTTAACTTATCAAGATTCCAAAAAAGAGCTAGCTAAGTTGACATGTAGTTATAGCTTGATTAAAATGTTATGAACATGGAGATTAATCATAGTTCAAATTTTGTAGTACGAGAAAACTTATCAGTTAGCATATTTCTAAAAACATGCATACTAAAGACTCATGTAAATCAAGTATATAGTAGTAATTTTTCTTATTTTGATTACCTTGAATTAAATTAAGGTAAATTGAAGTTACATTAGTTAGACGATTGTGAATAATTTCACACACAATAGATTCTTAAGTGTTGCTTTCATTTGTCTTATCCTCATTATTAGTTTATCATCATTTGGAGCTCTCTTTGTCGAGGAAATTCCTTCTCTCAAAGCTTTACACACACACACACACACACACACACACATAGAGGCATGCACACACACGGAAGTGCATACATACACACACACACACACATGCATATGTACACGTGCACACACACACGCATGCATATGTACACGTGCACACACACACACACACACACACACATATATAAATATATATATATATATATATATATATATATATATATATATATATAGAGAGAGAGAGAGAGAGAGAGAGAGAGACATGTGCATAGTGATGTTTTTATTAGTTATTTGTTTTATAAAGGTGGTTGACATAGGCTTTTACCCAATTTAGTGGACCTAAGAGATTCTCGTGATTTTGCAATTCCCTAGAACAGATTACATTTGGCAAATTTATGAGAATAGTTTACATTTACAAGACATGTTTGTTGGTACCAAAAGTTAATGGATCACCCTTTAAATCTAGTAAGCTTCTACACATTGTCTCATTCATTTGCATGAGGTAGTAGAACTTTACTCCCAAAACTTAAACATTTCTTTTGACAAGATGTGTTTAATTCTTTATAAGAAGAAACATCTATGAATGTTGATGTTTAAAGTTTAAATATATATGCATGACACATGTTGTGGGGTAGGACACATGGTGCAACTCTAATGATGCATGAAACATGACAAAAGGTAAAATGATATGACTGCACAAGCTAGAATGACGTGGGAGGATAGAAATCATATTGTGAAGGAAGGACTTTTTAAATCCTTTGAAGACGAAGCATGCCAAATGCGAGACCCCCATGAGTGATAAGATTCATCCTATTTGAATTATGTAGAGGAAAGGGGTTATGCATGGTTTCCTTTGTAGAACCCATTTTTAATGTTTGGAATATCTGCCAACCACTCTTATTTGCCCTAAAGGAAATAAATGGCGATCCCCCAAGTATTTGAGTAGAGAACACTTTGGATTAATGTCCATCAAAGTGTCTTTTGGTTCTCCATAAACTTGTTACATGTCTTTATTCACAACTTGAGGTTGGACTAATAGAGTGTACAAGCATGCCTGTTTCATGACTTGTGGTGTATGCAGGGCAGGTTCATGAATTGGTGATCTATGTATGGCATCACTACCTAATCTTGGGGTGTTAGACCTTACACTTAGCATAATTTAGATTATTATTATTATTTGGATCAAAAGTTATATATATATATATATATATATATATATAGACTGAAATTCTTTACATCAAAGTATCCACTAGGGTTAAAAGTTGAATAGTATAAGTAAATATTTGCTACATTCATGGATTAGGTATTGCATGGTACTTTCCACATCTCTTACATTGGGAGTAGCTGGCAAATTTAGTGATTAGCAAGTATGGTTGTTTGTTGTGTAAAACTCTTGCAATTTTAACATTTAGCCTATCTAAGACCTTGAGAGTGCTGCCATGAATAATGTGGCAGCTGGCTTGGCCGCAAGGGGAAGTAGGTTTGGTACAAGAAGTACTGTAAACAATCTGTTGTGTCTCTCGGTTGCGTGTCCCTTCCTTGGCTTGAGGAAGGATAGGCCGCTTTTATAGGAGACGGAGCTTATTATTATTAGCTACACTCCTCAATTCCCTACTTGGGTGCGGCCTCTAGATCTCACCGGTGCCAAAGGGGACTTTTTCATTTACAATGGGATGGTGGGTGGGGGTCCCGCCATTGTGTAGGCTGGCGGCTGAGGCCACAACCACCAAAAAGAAGAAGAACTGTATCAAACGCAAGCGGCTTTGCCGGGGCATTTTATTTAAAGAGGAGCGAAGAAGACGGGATTACGACTCTTCGCTCTTCCATCCATCCTCCATCATCTTCTCCCCCTCTCTCCTTCTTCCACTCCTGCAGGCCCCTCATCTAATTTCTTCACCCATCTTCTTCTTCTTCTTCTTCTTGCCTTTCTGCTCCCACCTACCTCGAGATTCCTTTCTTCTCCCATCCAACCTCATCACTCCACCTCCCATCAATTTCTAGTCCTGCTCACTCTAATTCTTCTGTCAAGCAAGGTGATTAAGACTCTCTCTTTCTCTCCCCCCCCCCCTCTCTCTCTCTCTCTCTCTCTACTAAGCTTTCATGGATTCATCTTGCTATCCAAGTGTCGCCCCCTCCCCCAGAACACTCAAATCACATTCAACCTTAGAGTATTTCACTATTAAAACTTCAAATAATTCAAATATTTGGACCAATGGAGGTTTTAGTAATGTCTCCCCTTAAAATTTGATATTATGCCGCAATCTTTTTTTTTTTTTGGCTCATGCTGCTATCTTCCTTGTAACTGTGCAGAATTCTGTTGCAAAACACGCGCTACACATAATGGGATAAAGGTATCAAAAAGCCCTCATTTCGAGCAGTTCAAGCAGTTGGGGTATATAATATTTGTGTGGGCATTTCATGCAATTATAATTTCATCCCATAACCATGGCTAATGTGCAAGATCCTAGTTGGGATCACAATTCTATCCCTCTCTCTATCTTACCAAGCTCTAATCAATCAATAAATGCCTGCCAAGATTTGAATAGCGTCAGCCACAGCAGCTTGGAGAGTGTCACGGGAAATAGTAGCACGAGCTCCGGTTGCTCTTCTTTGAAAGAACGTGACTACATTGGGCTCTCCGACAGCTCTTCTCCCTCATCGTCAATCAATCCGACAGCTTTCGAGAGTGCCAAATCCCCTTGCAACAGTAGCAATTGTAATGATACGGAGCTGAGACTCGGTATCGGACCTTCTCCTGCTGTCGGTATTGCTAACGTTTCCGGTAATGATGCAGCCGGTGAAGCCCTCCAATCCGACAGCACTGCCGTAGAGATTTCCGTTGAGAAGAACCTCCCGACAGCTCAATTTATTAAGGAGAAAAATGTGCACCCACAGCTGAATGGCGTTGAGATTCTCCGACCAGATATTCCGTCCACTCGCCAGCAGCACATGCAGATCCCGTTCATGGGAAGTAATATGGATATCCGATTTGCAGCTCCGTCCGCCCCAGCAGCCCCTTTCGACACATTCAATTCTGCACAGAAGTTCTGGCAAGCCCACATTGCTGCGAAAGCTGCCGAATTGTCGGAGGCCGCTGAGGCAGCCGGATACTGGTCGACGCCTGCTGCAGGACGCTTCGTAATTCCGGTGCCGAAAGTCGGCACATTCCCGGCAAAGCGCCCCTACGTCGACGCCCTCGGCGACAACAGAGCTGCAATTTACAACACAAATTCGCAGACCGTGCCGGCTGGGTCAGGTTGGAAGATGAGTCCGACAGAAATGTCGAACAAAGGCCCTTTCATCAATTCCGCCAGTCTGCCGCCTCGATCTGGGGTGCAGTTCAAAGTGCCGGCTGCAGTGCAGAACGGAGAAACTACCGGCTCCTGCAAGGCTACTGCGTTCGAGGTGAACGGCGAGACCGAGAACGACAACGGCAGGAACAAGTCCGTCATCCTGGTCTTGTACCTTACATTTGCTGTAGGGAGATACTCCGTGAATTTTCGTCGGTGTCGGAGGGGAAAATCTCACGTTTTTTTTGCCGTTTCTGCAGAGCTCCGGTGGTGGGTTGGCCGCCGGTCCGTTCGTTTCGGAAGAACACACTGGCGGCTCAGCCGAAAGTCGGGGAGGAACGTCGGAAGGAGGTACCGGAGGCTGCCGGAGGCGGCGCTCCAGAACTAACGCCGCCGGAGCAGGCAAGTAACTGCGCTGGTGTTGGAGGCGGCGGAAGCTTCTTCGTGAAAGCCAAGCTTGATGGAGTGAGGATCTGCCGGAAGGTTGATTTGAAGTTGTACGACAGCTACGCAAGCCTGAAACTGGCGCTGCAGGAGATGTTTCAGGGTTTTGTCGGCGGCGGTGCGTTTAAAGGGATCTATTTTTGTAGCCTACTTATGCGCCATTTGCCACTAATTTCTTTTTGCTTATCATGTATGTATTGCAGGCAGCAATGGAGAAAACACAAGGCTGGACCTCGTGCATGGCAACGCCTACGTTCTCACACACGAAGACAAAGATGGCGATTGCATGCTAGTCGGAGACGTTCCATGGGAGTGAGGATCTCGTTCATTAACTCAGCCTTGGCTATGCTATGCATCTCCATAATTCCCTCTTAATTAAGATCACTTGGCTTTTTCTCTGATTTTTCTTGCAGTTTTTTTGTCACTACTGTTAAGAGCCTCCGCATCATGAAGAGCTCGGATGCCATAGGCCAGCTTTGTAAGGATCTATTTTATTTTCATTAAGCAGCAGCGCATCATCACTTGGGTTTGTGATTTTTTGTCATTAGATAGCAATTTATCATTAAGTTATTCAAACTAAGGATCTAATATCCCAATCATTAGTAGCTAATTTGCTGGTTTATTTGATGGGTTTTCAGAGTAAGGATCTAATCGATTTCACTATGTAGCTAAAAAGGGATGGTTTGTGGTGGTGGGTTTAATATAATGCCCCAATGGTTGGTTGATTTGATGAGTTCTTGTATCATTGCAGGTGAAGGGGTGTCGGCAAGGCTCAGAGCAGAGGCACCATGAAGAGCTAAATTTTGCAAGGTGTTAACAGGGACATAGTGGACCTCATCATTTTATTTCCTTTTTTTACACGGTGCCAATTAGAGAACTCTCCTTAATCTCAGGTAGAGATCGATTATTAATGGCAAATCCTTCCTCAAGCCAGTTAACCCCCTAGGTTGCTTAGGGTTATTATTGTTGCCAAAGATTAATAATGCTTGTCCCTTGTTTGATAAACTTGAGTTATTATGTAAATGGCTAAAAATTTGTGGTGTCATGTACCTATATTTTCTCCAATAGGCTTTATTTGAAACCAATACTCTGTAAATTTAATTGTTTAATGCTAGCTTTTTGTATTGGCCACAATTATTCCCAAGTTATCTTTTGTCTACTACTATTCGAATGTTATTATACCCATTAAAGTAGGCGTGCGTTTGTAGAATGATGGAATCTTTTTTTTTTTTAAAGAACAAGAATGTAGAATGATATCTTTAGCCATTGACTCTTCACTCAATGTATATACATAATTTAATGGCCCCCCAAATTCCCACAAATCTTTAACATGAAAAGATAACTCTTGCATCCCACGGCTAAGTAGCAAGAGTATTAAATGGTCTTTTTTGAGTGGTTGGATTCCATTTCATGATTTCCCAAAATTAACTAAAAACAGTTCACTTAGCTAGTCATACTGCAACCATCCCAATGACAAGCATGCTCCATCGACTTATCTACTCGTCGTGGGACACAACTATAACTATTTGTGTGGTGGGTGGGCCCAACTTTGAGTTATCTCTCATGTGTCAATGAGAATTGTTTGTTTAAGTTTCGAGGTTGCTTAATGAGTGTACTCCTTAACAATATGGTAACATGCCTCTCTCTCTCTCTCTCTCTCTCTCTCTCTCTCTCTCTCTCTCTCTCTCTCTCTCTCTCTACCTAATCTATAATACCTTATTTGGGAGTGGCCATGTGGTGACTCCCAGAGCTGGCCCACGTGGAAGCTCTCCCTTTCTTCTCTTCTTCTATACTACTACTACTACTACTACTACTACTACTACTTAAACAGGAATCTTTCTCCAAGTATCTACATAATCAAGAGATGCACACCTTCAATTGTTGACACATTGTCGAATAACATAAGAAGATCAAAAGACTTATCAACACAACAACAAGAGCATTGAGTGCAACATACCCTCCCCCCTCCCCCCCCCCCCCCCCCCCGGCGCCCCGATGTGTGTGGCTCCTTCTCCCACAAGTGGTATTTATGTTATATTCATATTTTTAGCCCTTAGGGACAATAATAGCACTTTTTTCACTTTTGGGCTTTTGATTTACATATAAATAACCTTGTCCAAAGTTTCAAATGTTTACGCATGCTTTGCCCAATAATAAATGTAATGGACTTATACATACACAACTACTTGTGCACACACGCACATTAAATAATCTTGTGCACATACGCATATAAAATCTAGCTAGTTTTTGTGTTGTTAAGTATTTTCTTCTTCTTATGTTATTGTACAATGTATTAATAAAGGTACGCATCTCTGATTATGTAGATACTTGGTGAAAGATTCATGTTTCACTAGTAGTAGTAGTAGTAGTAGTAGTAGTAGTAGTAGTAGTAGTAGTAGTAGTAGTAGTAGTAGTAGTAGTAGTAGTAGTAGTATAGTATATAGTATATAGTATAGAATAGTAGTAGTATAGTATAGAAGAAGAGAAGAAAGGGAGAGCTTCCATGTGGGCCAGTTGGGAATCACCACATAGTAGCTCCCAAATAAGATAATATAAATGATCAATTAAATGCTAATACAAAAATATCATGAATAGCACATGATCTTCGTGTTCACATAGTCCACCATCCATATGACACCTCAATCAATATCCTCATACAATGTGCGACACCTCAATTGGTACCCTCGCACATCCACGTTAGTTAAACAATCAATTGAATACATCAATCAATACCAACCCTATCATGAGAAATAGGCAACATAATATCAAATCACACGTACCCATTGGCACAGCACACATTGGCATCCCCGATATAAAATAAAAATTTATAATTCCCAATATCTCAAGAGGGATTTTTATAAACAACTACTACTACTACTACTACTACTACTACTACTACTACTACTACTACTACACACACACACACACACACACACACACACACACACACACATATATATATATTATATATAACTTAAGGGTTAGATTAGAGAGAGAGAGAGAGAGAGAGAGAGAGAGTTGGAGAAAGATAAAGAGAAGAGAGACGAGGAGATAGAGAGAGAGTTGGCCAATGAGAGAGAGAGAGAGAGGTATTAATGTCAGTAGAATGCAACACGAGGGCATATACAACCAACAGTGGGACTTGAACTCGGGTGGATCATGGCCTTTATAAGGGCCCTCGCACACTAGCCAATCTGCCCCACTTGTGGGTGGCAGAAAGGTAGTGCGAGAGAGAGAGAGAGAGAGAGAGAGAGAGAGAGAGAGAGAGAGAGAGAGAGTTAGCTAGTTTGAGAGAAATAGAGAGCATAAGAGAGATTGAGAGAGTTAAGAGAGAGAGAGAGAGAGAGAGAGAGAGAGAGAGTGAGGTAGAGAGACGATTACGGAGAGTTACTGAGAGAGTGAGGTAGAGAGAGTTAGAGAAAGTTAAAAAGAGAGATTTAGAGAGAGAGAGAGAGAGAGAGAGAGAGAGAGAGAGAGAGAGAGAGAGAGAGGTAGAGAGAGATAGAGAAAGTTAAAAAGAGAGATCTAGAGAGAGAGAGAGAGTTTTGGCCAGTTCAAGAGAAATAGAGAGAGTAAGAGAGATTGAGAGAGTAAAGAGAGAGAGAGAGAGGTAGAGGGACTTAGAAAGAGAGAATTAGAGAGAGATAGAGTGAGTGAGTGTTAGAGAGAGTGTGTGTGTGTGAGTTAGAGAGAGGTAAAGAGAGTGAGTGAGTTAAAGATTAAGAAAGTGAGTTAAAGATAAAGAGAGTGAGTGTTAGAGAGGGAGAGAGAGTGTGTGTGAGTTAGAGAAAGGTAAAGAGAGTGAGTTAGAGAGAGAAAATGAGCTAACAAGAAAGAGAAAGAGTTAGAGAGAGAGTTCGCCAGTTCAAGAGAAATAGAGAGTTAGAGAGAGAGAGAGAGAGAGAGAGAGAGAGAGTGCCAGTTTCAGAGAAATAGAGAGAGTTAGACAGAGGAAGAAAGATTGAGAGAGAGAGAGAGAGTTTTGACCATTTCAAGAGAAATAGAGAGAGTTAGAAAGAGTAAGAGAGACTAAGAGAGTTAAAGAGAGAGATTTTGAGGGAGTTAGAAATAGAGAGAATTAGAGAGAGACTGAGTGTTAGAGAGAGAGAGAGAGTTGACCAGTTCAAGAGAAATAGAGAGAGTTAGAGAGATAAGAGAGATTTAGAGAGAGAGTGTGTTAGAGAGAGCTAGCTAATTCTAGAGAAATTGAGAGAGTTAGAGAGAGCAAGAGAGATTGAGAAAGTGAACGAGAGAGAGGGAGTGAGAGTGAGGTAGAAAGAGAATGAGTGAGAATGAGGTAGAGAGAGAGTTAGAGAAAGGTAAAGAGTGAGCTAGAGACAGAGTGTGTGTTAGAGAGAGAGAGAGAGAGAGAGAGAGAGAGAGTTGGCTAGTTCGAAAGAAATACAAAGAGTTAGATACAATAAGTGAGATTGAGAGAGTTAAAGAGAGTTTAAAACAGAGAATTATAGAGAGAGTGTGCATTGGAGAGAGAGAGTTAGAGAGAGAACGAGAGAGAGAGAGAGAGAGAGAGAGAGAGAGAGAGAGAGAGAGAGAGAGAGTTAAAGATAGAGTTAGAGAGAGAGAGATAGGCATAGTTAGAGAGAGAGAGAGAGAGAGAGAGAGAAAGTTAGAGAGAGAATTAAAGATAGAGTTAGAGAGAGAGAGAGAGAGAAATAGAGAGTAAGAGAAATTGAGAGAGTTACAGAGAGAGAGAGAGTTTTGAAGAGAGCCAGAGATAGAGAACTAGAGAGTTAGAGAGAGAGTGTGAGAGAGAGAGAGATAGAGAGAGAGTTGTCCAGTTCAAGATAAGTAGAGAGAGTTAAAGGGAGAGTAAGAGAGAGCAAGAGAGATAGAAAGAGAGAGTGCGAAAGATTGAGAGTGTTAGAGAGAGAGAGAGAGAGAGAAATGTAAAGAGAGTGAGTGGTAGAAGAGAAAGAGTGAGTTAGAGAGTGTGTGTGAGAAGAGAAAGAGAGAGAGTAAGAGAGATTTAGAGAGAGAGAGAGAGAGAGAGAGAGAGAGAGAGAGAGAGAGAGAGAGAGTTAGAGAGAGAGAGAGAGAGAGAGAGAGTCTAGTGAGTGAGCTAGAGAGAGAGTCTAGTGAGTGAGCTAGAGAGAGAGAGAGAGAGTGGGTGAGAGTCAAGTGAAAGAGAGTTAGAGAGTGAGTTAGAGAAATGTAAAGAGAGTGAGTTAGAGGGAGTTAGAGAGAGAGAGAGAGAGAGAGAGAGAGAGAGAGAGATTTAGAGAGAGTTGGCCAGTTCTAGAGAAATAGAGACAACTTGAGAGAGAGAGAGAGAGAGAGAGAGAGAGAGAGAGAGTTAAAGACAGTGAATGAGAGTGAGGTAGAGAGAAAGTTAGAGAGAGAGTGAGTTAGGGAGAGAGTTATAGAGTTAGGGAGAGAGTTAGAGAGAGAAAGAGAAAGTTAGAGTTAGAGAGTTAGACAGTGAGTGAGAGTGAGGTAGAGAGAAAGTTAGAGAGAGAGTGAGTGAAAGTGAGATAGGGAGAGCATACAGTTAGGGAAAGAGAGTCAGAGAGAGAAAAGGGAAAGAGAAATTTAGAGAGAGAGAGTAAGGTAGTGAGTTAAAGACAGCAAGAGAGAGTTAGAGAGAGAGAGAGGGAGAGGGCAGGAGAGAGAGGTACATTTTTTAAAAAGGTATATTGCTTTGTTTTAAATGAGAAATGTAAAAATGAACCTTTCTAAAGGGGGGGGGGGGGGAGAGAGGAGAAGGAAGATAGAGAAAGAGGGGGGGAGAGGGAGCAGGGTAAAAAATTAAGATACCTCCATGAATATATAAGTGTAGGCGGGTTGGTGATTATTCCTCTTGTATAAATCTAAAATTATAGAAAATGGGGCAAATGTTTCCAAAAAAGGCCCTAAAATGTCCAAAATTAGGCAAATATTTTCTAAAACCCTTCAAATGCCCAAAATTTGGGCGAATGTTTTAAGAATATTGGGTAATTTGTTTTGTAAAACAACCCTAAAAATAGCTGATTGGTGAAGATTAGCCCCTATTTTTTTCCCACAGAGAGAGAGAGAGAGAGAGAGAGAGAGAGAGAGAGTAGAGTTAATTTTAAAAAGTGTTATTTGTTTTGTTTTAAAGAAGAAAAATGAAAAAGAGCCGTAGAGAAAGGGTGCCCGAGAAGGGCAAGCAACATGCTGAGGATGGGTCTTGGCCATGTGTGTGTGTGTGTGTGTGTGTGCGTGTGTGCATGTGTGTGTGTGTGTGTGTGTGTGTGTGTGTGTGTGTGTGTGTGTCGAGGAATCACTACACCAACTCTTGCATCTTAAATTGATGATACCTCTCTCTCACTCATCATCAAATCACAAATAATACATAATAATATACTATAAACAAGATCCCTTATGTGCAACACACGCACTACTTATCACCTATTTATGTAAACATATCCCAATTAATTGATAATTAATCCCAATATGTTATTTTTGTAAACATATCACAATTAATTGCTCTTCTACACAATTAATCCCAATATGAAACATTGATTGGCACAAACACAACATATATTCACCACTTGTTTCACTATGATGAGAGTATCATTATATACACATCATCTTGCATGGTGTGAGTTACCACTTGTTACACTCCAATGAGCATGGTAGATCAGTTGCATTAACCACTTGTTTCACTTTGACCATGTGCAGTTGTCTAGCATAGTCCACTTGTTTCACTTTAACCACAGTTGTCAAGCATGGCACGACTTGTTTGTTACACCTCAACAACATACACTCGTCTCAAGCATGGTCTCAAGCTATGCCAATACCACTAGGTAACCAGTATTTAATGTGGAGTCACCTACGATACCAATTCACTAGGATGGCACACTAGCGTCCGGCATCCCCGTACAACTAAAGGATGGACATTATGTAACATCCCTCCTACTTGGATGAGCAATTGACCTCAGATGTGTGCTTATTGCGAGCAAAGGAGATCAATTGTTGTATACTATATAAATTCAAGTATCTTCTGTAATTTATAACAGAAGACACTGTATCAAGGATTTCTATGTGTAATAAATTCTAGTGCCCATTTCACCAGAAATTATCCCACACAGATCTAGAGATAAGTATGCATCGGAATATTTCACACAAGATTAATCTCATGTCCCATACCATAGGACTAATTCATAGTGAAAAATTCATAAAGTATAGTTCAAGATAGAAGGGCCAATTCCTCCAAGAAGTCTACTTTTGATGCATAAGAATTCTCCTTGAAATTTGCAAAAAGTCTTTAATGAAATTTGTTGTAGAGATAATCAAGTGAATATGTTACCCTAAGAATCGAAGTAGTCATCGCAGTAGTCTTTTTCTTCATCATCATCGAGTCTAAGTGAGATAACAAATATTAAATGAAAATAAAATCCAAAAGAGAGTCTTACCTTGATGTATTGTTGGATACAAAATGAAAAAGTTAAGAGAAATAGAGAATTTAAAACAATTTGTGAATAACTGAAAACATAATTATTCGGTAAAGATGAGGACTTATCGTGTATAAGACAAGATGATAATTATTGGAAACTCAGTTGTAGAGTTCATTGGTGTAACCTACACATCATGCTTACACCACACATAACAACATGCCTACCCTCATGTAGAAACTCAAGACTATGATTACGACATAAACTACTCAAGAAATAATCACATAGCCCAGAATAACATTGGCCTTAATCTGAAAATTTACTCTAATCATGAACCCACGCATTGCTATTGGCACATTCAATGTTTAAACGATGAGACAATAACGCTCGAGTCGATCTCTTCTTATTCTCCTTCTTCTTTTCCTTCTTTCTTCTCCTCTTCTTCTTCTTTCTTCTCCCTCCTCCTCCTCTTCTTCTTCTTCTTCTTCTTCTCTTTCTTCTCTCTCGTCCTCTTCTTCTTCTTGCGGCTCGCCACAAGCTACCACATAGCGCGCCCTTAATCCCATATAGCGTCAATTTGGGTTGATAGGGGAGGTATAAAGGGTAAAGCAAAGTCCCTTTGGCATTTGTCTGTTCGGAGACATGCAAGAGCAGGACCCGTCACCCTCCATTCGCTGTCGTCGTGCCAACAAAAAGTACAGACGAGAGAACATCAGATTAGGTCCCAACTGCCCCCCCAAGCGTGTGCCAAAAGCATCCCCGCTTGAGTATTTTTATAGTATTTTATTCCATTAAAAATAGATTACATGGCTATTTTAGCCCAAGCTTGCTCTACAAGCTTTCTTTTTATAAAAATGGCTCAAACATTAGAGCTTGTTCACACACTGTGTAAATAATTATAACTCTTCTAGCATATGTGCTAGGAATATATCAACGCCTTGCACAAGTGTGCATAAATAATTATAACTCTTCTAGCATATGTGCTAGGAATATATCAACGCCTTGCACAAGTGTGCATAAATAATTTGTACAACCATTTGGCACGTGGCCATCAAAATTAACTCAAAGAAAAACCTTGTGCATATTCGCACATTCCATTTATTAAGCTGGTTTCTGCACACATTAAATCAAGCATATTCTGCACACATTCCATTTATTAAGCTGGTTTTTGCACACATTAAATCAAGCATATTTTTATATGATTATTATACATCAAAATTATGATAAAATATATACCTATAACAACAGCTAAAAGTAACCTCTATGTAAAGAGTAGTAAAAATTGTTCAATTGTCATCATTTTATACATCGATGACATGTTGCTTACTCTAATAAGGAGAAGATTTTAGCCTTCAAGGTTGAATTACATGTATCATTCGAGATGATAGATTTGGGCTTATTGTTTGCATTATTATTCAAGCATATAGTTAATGTAGCATGATGATGATATTCTGATGTTAGTACATATAGAGACTTCTTACACAGTTTGGGTTTAAAGACTGTAAGCCTCTTGCTACACCAGTATATATAGGTTCTAGGCTCATTCTCAAGGATGCAAATGAACCATTTGATACATCATTTTATCAATGCATTGTTACGTTCCTCATCTATCTATGTAATACGAGGCCAGACATTCAGTTTGGGGTCTCCCAATGGAGCAAGTCCCTTGGGCTATTCTATGCTAAGGGGGGTGAGCAGCAGTGACTTCGACTAGATGTTATGGCACACGGTTGTCTTTGGATTTTTCTCTCACCGTAGTGATTCATGCATATCATAGCTCAATAAGAAGCAGTTTAATGTTGATGGTGTCCACTTTGCGCTATGAAGCTGAGTACAGTGCAACTTTTATGATAATTGTGGAGTGTCTATTTAGGATTCCTTTCAATGAACCTTGGTGTTGGATAGCAATCCCCTACCTCCATCTTCAAGCTATAAAGTTGAGTACATGGTAGCTTTTATAGTAATTATAGAGTGTGTATAGTTCAAATGCCTTTTGATAGAAAATCTTCACTTTTGATCGCTAATCTCAATTCTTTGAACTTGGTTGCCAATCCTCATTCATCGCTCCCAATTCTTTTGATCTCTATCATCAATTATAATTTTACCCACCAATCTTCACTTGAAATTGCCTCTTTCAAGATTGCCATATCTAGTTGGATCATCAATCCCAAAATCTACCATTCAAATTGCCAATCCCAAAAATTTGAGATCACCAAAACTTTAGATTATCCCAAACTTGGATCTCCTGCTCACTTTTGGATTGTCAGAAAATTCAGATTGGATCGTTGGATTTTTTAGATTACATAATTTCCAATTTCTCAATTTTAGATCATCAACATCCAGCTTGCAATTAATAACTACAGATGACATCATAGTAGAACCCATCCTGCAAGAAACGGAGTATTACCCAAGATTTATCTAAGAAAGCAAAAAGCTAGTGTTGTATAAAAATAAGATTAATAAATAAATAAAGTTTTCTCTTTTATTAAGAATTACCTTTAAATTTAAAATATTAATCGTATAGCTAGGGTGATGCAGTAATGGCTCAATATCAACACATTATTGATCGTG
This sequence comes from Cibotium barometz, assembly GCF_041138505.1. Classification (NCBI taxonomy): domain Eukaryota; kingdom Viridiplantae; phylum Streptophyta; class Polypodiopsida; order Cyatheales; family Cibotiaceae; genus Cibotium; species Cibotium barometz. The sequence continues at coordinate 7,638,640 of NC_141049.1, read as the reverse complement.
ATTATATCGTCACTTGCATGACGATAAAGTAAGAATGGTTTCGTATTATCTCAAGTTTAGAGAATATTACTCATTGAGTTTGTATCTTCCATATCAAAAATTGGTAATTATGGGAAAGTATCAAATTTTTTTCTTGTTTTGAAACAGGGATTAGATTTTCCTATTGCAATGTAACAAGAACTTTTGAGTAAATAAAGAGATCTTTTCTTACTCAAGTCACCTATCTCTAAGATTTAAATGCATGATTATCGTTTTTAGAATTGTCACCACCATGAGAATTGTGTGGGCAAATCTTCCCACCCTTCACAGTGGAACAACTTGATAGTGATATTCGTGAAGCCTTGCACAAATCCCAGCTAGGACCTTTTTGTTGGTGAAGGAAGTAATGTGGCCGAAATTATCCGTATAGATGGATTGACATAATGGATAAATATTTCTATATTATTGGTTTTCTTAAATTGAGGTTTTCTTAGATTGACAAGATGGTATCACATATTGATCCAAATATATGCCAAGATTGCTTCGTCCTTAATGGCTCTTCTAAGGAAGGATATACCCTTCAACTGGACACCGATGTGTTAAAGTGCATTTTCAAGAAATGAACAAAGTTCAAAGGTACAAACTTGAAGACGTATGCTTATATTTCAACAATTTCTTATGTGTCCCAAGAAATAGGATCTTTGTTGAGGCTCATGAGAGACAGACCACTTGTAAGACATCCTAGTTATATAAAAACCTTTATATCAGTCAAGAAAAGATTCTTTTAGCCAAGAAAAAAAAAGGATGTACTAAATTATTTCCGTCAATGCCAATAGGGTCAAATTACTTGAGAAATTACTTCCCTTTGATATTTCAACGATGAAATAGGAGTGCATTAGTATGGATTTCATCATCACCAATTCGCCTTCTAGTTTTGGATATGACTCCATATTCTTAATGGTTAACAAATTAACCAAGGTTACACATATTATTCTAATAAAGAAGGCCTTCACTCTACATCAAATATTGCCAGGATATTTGGAGATCTTTTGTTTACATGGATTACCCCGCAGATTGGTAAGCAACATAGACGTAAAGTTTACATGGATTACCCCGCAGATTAGTAAGCGACATAGATGCTAAGTTTACTTCTTGATTTTGGACATCATTCTTTGAAGCAATTGGGACTTCTCTTGATCTTAGCACAACTTATCATCCCGAGTTCGATGGTCAAACTAAAAGGGTTAATCAAGTTATTAAAGACATCCTTAGAGCTTTTTGTGGGGACACTAACTAAAAGTATGGTTAAACTAACTACATCTAGTAGAATTTGCCTATGATGCTTCTTTATCATTGAAGTATTGGTATGAGTTCTTTCAAAGCTCTGTAGTACAGTCAAGATTGCCTTACACCTTTGACTTGTCTTAACCCTCTGATTAAGGTAGAAGTTTTGAGGTAAATGCTTAATGAAATGGATAACTAGATACAATCCATAAGAGGAGATATCAAAACTGGTCTCACAATAAACAAAAGCATTATGCAGATCCAAAAAAGTTGAATCGTAATTTTGAAGAAGGCGACATGGTTTTTCTTCATGTATGAGCCAAGAGGAGTTCTTTATCCTTGGGAAAGTATAAGAAGTTATCGCCAAGCTGTCGTGGAGCTTATGTTATCACAAGGAAGACTAGAGATTAGATTTATGAGTTGCTTCTTCCTCCACATCTTAAGGTTCACATAAACCTTAAGAAGTATCATCCAAACGCTAAGAATATCTTAGAAGATGATCATATCATCATATGCCAACACAAAGACATATGGAGTTGGAAACCGAAGAGATCCTAGATATTCATGAAAAAACCTTTACAAAACAGGATTCTATAAGAGAGAGTGCGGAAAAGAAATTATTAAATAAAGTAATTTTAGCCCAAAAAATAATAAAATTATATGTTGTGGAAGAAAGGAAATTGTGTAATGGAATGCGCTCATGGGAAAATTTCTCAAAGATAAGTAAAAGTTCTTGAAAATTTAAAGTTTAGGTGGGAACCTTTAGTTTTATCATAAATGCTAAGGTTCACATGCCTAGAGAAATTATAAAGGTGCACTTATGCACATGTGCACACACACACACACACACCCACACATGGGTGTGTGTGTGTGTGTGTGTGTGTGTGTGTGTACCCTTCACTTAGATCCCAAGGGAATTTTAAAAATCCGAGCCCCTATTTAAATCCAAAATGTAGGATTTACCCTAGGACCAAGCACATTTAAAAAATATGAGCCTATATTTATAGGGTAAAAATTAGGGGCGATTTTCAAGCACTTCTAGAAATTTAATGGGAAATTTTTCAAGGTTTATATCAAAACTTAAACAATTTTAGCCTTATTTTTTCAACGGGTGGATAGGGTTTAAGTTTACATCGCCCGTTCATTTCTTATATTGAGTTTGGGATGTCCATTACCTTTGCCTGATTTTTGTCATAGAGTTGCGGTAGAGTTAGCTTCACCAACATTTGCATTGGTGTCTAGGGTATTTCTCATCTTTTTCTTTTTTCCCACTATGCTTCTCATAGGGTTGTTGACCTTGCCTTTCAATAAAGGCGATACCAAGATCTTTGACTTTGAAAAAGGTGATATACAGAGATGCCTTCTTCTTGGACTCTGCCTGCTAGGGTTTCTCGCGAGCAAATGCCATACCCCACATGTGACGGCCTCATCTCCTCCCTTATTGAACACACCAAATAACAGATCAATGTTGCTCGGGATATAGCTACCCTGCCCATTGACCGGTAAGTTTTTGCCTTCCTCCTCATCACCATCACCATTGTCATCATAGTTGTCATTGTCATTGTCATTTTCATGCCATCATCTTTGTACATAGATCATCAACTTATTATCGTTATTTTTATCCTTGTCATATTCATTGTTGTTGTCATCATCATCATCATCATCATCAAAGCTCTATCAAAAAGAAGCATTGTAAGAATGTTCGGACAAGGGCCTTCAAACAAGCAGTACAAGAAGACATAGGTGGTGTTGCTCAATACAAACACATGAAAGAAGCACCAAAAGTGTTTTGATTAGCTTCTAGATTAGAGCATGAACATAGTGTTGTGGAATTCACCAATACAAGATACACTCACGGACAACTAGAATGTTTTGAACAGTTGCAACTTGGGCGCTTGATGGAATGTCTGGTAAACATGTATACAAAATTTCCATGTATGAAATCACAAGGAGTTTTTGTAATGCTTTTAGCTAGGGTCATTATGTCTAGTAGATGTGCTTCTTGCCTAAGATGTGTAGTAGGAACATGGCAAAGAGGTATTGCACTATTTTAAAGGCATGCATTATCAAGGAATATGGACATGGTGAAGAAGCACTATGTTGTCATAAATGGATGCATTTACTTTTACAACGGTCTAAGTTTTCAGTCGTAGTGTGTGCCTATTAGTACTTGGTCGATGTCGTACCCATATCATGGGTCTTCCGAGGCAATGCCTTAAGGAACTAGCGAAATCGTCTCTGTGGCTAGGAACGACAAAGCTAATGACAAAAGCATTTCTCTGTTCAAGTCTTAGAAGAACGAGTCCGCTCGTCTCCAACCCCGGCTCAAAAAACAAAACAAATATGTGCCTATCATAGGGTCTTGTGCACAACACCCTTTGCTAGCATCCTGAAAGCTTGTGTAGTAGCATGGGAGAAGGTGAGAAGTGTTTAATTACATATTGAAAGCACTTGACACTAGCATAGGAGCACTTGAGGATGATGTGCTACGAGCATGTCAACAATAGAATAGTACCGTGCTTGATAGTGGGTTTACTTTCGTTAAATGCCAAAGTGGTGCACTTGCAAAGATATCGAAAGTGTTTAACAAGCTTCATACTTAAGGATTTCTTTTTGTAGCACCACCGAAGTAGTCCAAAAGGACATAAAATACTCTTTGAGATTGTCACAAAGAGACTAATAGAAAGGCATTGTACTTAGCGATGGATTGATGGGGATGTGCATGCCATGTATGATGTAGAAGATGTGTTTGACCAACTTCCACTTTGGAATGTTTTAATTATAGGATGTTTACAACACAAGCAGGGTAAAGGGGTGTTTAGCTTCTTGAATAGATGGCATCCAAGGGAATCCTTTTTAATGATTTAATGTCTACATGCATCATGAAAACTTGTGGTAGCACAAAAGAAGCTAAGAAGGGCAAAGAAGTACATGCACAAATTGTTAGGAAGAGGTTACTATGCATAATTTTATGTTTGGGAGGGAAGTGCTGGATTTATATGCAAACATGATGCAATTACAAAGATATGAGTGTTTGACCAACTTTTATTTAGAGTGCGATCTTGTGGAATGACCTTTTCTTGAATGGATAGCTCACAAGGCCTCTCTTCCAATTTAGTGACCTTTACATGTAGCCATAAGGCCTATGGCAATGTGAGCATGCTTAGATGGCGCATGAAGGTTGTTAAGAAGAGTAATCGTGCTTAAGAATAGGCATTGGTGGGTATATTACGCAATCCTACTACACTTGTATTATGCAATCACATCAAAAGCTTTTATGAGATAATTCTCTTGTGAAGTGATCTAATTATGAGATTTTGCCTCTACGAGCATGATAAAAATTCACTCATCATAATTTGATGAAAAACAAGTGCCTCTTCCCAAATGTCACTAGTGACCTTTGCTTGTAGTAGCATTGGATTAGCCTAGGAGGAGCTTAGAAGGGCAAAGAAATCCTTGATGAGACTATTAGAGAGGACTTGCTACTTCGCTTAGGGATGCACTTGATAACCTATATGCTAAAATGTGGTCTCTTTCTTGATTCAACTTAAGTCATACCTTGGGTTCCCTAAGAGAGTGAGGAATCATGTTTGCATCATGCTTATTAAATAACTTGTCACATTTATAAAGTACATGCAAAATTATTAATGAATTTTGAGTTAGTACTACTATACACACAACTTGATAAGAGGTAAGTAAGAAAGATTCACACCATTTATCCTACAAAATTACCAAACATTCTTTATATCCAAGTTTAACATAATATTTGCCTAACCTTTTATGCTTCAAATTTTATATACAAGAAATTCACCAACATGACCTACAATATGGTTCTAACATCTATTAAAAAAATAGCCCAAATTCCTACACTTATATGTTAGGAGTTTTTAATTTTTACCTTATATATAGGATTTACCCAAGAAAGAGCATGGGTAGAAAAATTTTTAACACATTAAAGAAAACAAGTTAAATGGATTTAGCCTATGTGTGTACAATGTTGGGCAAAGACTAGTTTCCTTCATTTAAGAATCCACCTTAATGACATGGATGCAAACCATCATTTAAGAATCCACCTTAATGACATGGAAGCAAACCATCATTTTGAAGACAAGACATATTGTTCTATTAATTGCTGTGTTGACTTAACATCATTGTTTAGCCTATGTGTTCCTTGGTGTTAATGCAATATATGCAATCACTTTTCACTATTGGAGTGGGTAGATTAGAACCTTTTACCTCCCTTTCAAAAGGTAGGGGAACTATCACTAGAATAAATCCCAAGAAGCCCACTCATTGTTACACTTGTTGAAGGTATAGTAACAATATGCTAGTTTATTTGTCACAAGCCAAGATGATTGCTCAACATTTTATGTAACCCAAAAGACCCAACCTCCCTCCAATTTCTAAGAGCCCACCATAAGAGCATGCTAAACCACCTCCATAACAAGAAGTCCATCACATTATTATTTGTGATAGATTTAACAATTCTCCTCCATAACAAGAAGTCCATCACATTATTATTTGTGATAGATTTAACAATTCTCTCAAATTTACCAAGCATGCTAGTCACAATTCGATCACATTTTTGCGATAGATCAACTCATTCTCCCAAATTTACCAACACACCGGTATTAAAGTAATCTCGACTCACAGTTGACACGAGTCATGAACCCTTCAAGCTGGGCTACTTACAAACACTAGCAAGACAAAACCGAAGCACGAGATGTTAAGAGGATGCAATACAGCATGGTGTCATATATAGATTTAGTAACCTTCTCATGCTAGGGTAGTTAGATCTTGAATAGGTTACTTATTACAAACAATAGCACACAGTACGAGATGTTGAGGATGAAACACAGCATGGTGTGTTCACACTGACGTAGTTAGTTTTCTATTTATTTTTGATGAGTACAGCACACAATTCCCACTCTCCTTTATTTTTAATGAGCGCCACACACTTTGCACTCCTCTTATGGAGTGAGAGGGCCAGAATAAAACCTAGGAGACAGGTGCCACCTTCGCACCCCCTTCGCGTAGTTAGTTAGAATCGACACGATGGGAAGAAAACCTTCTAGCTGTAAATAGAGTACGTGTCTACCGATTTGACAAATCACATCATATTTTTTTATATTTTTATTTTTTTAAAAAGTAACTTTCCAACAAACATTCCACGTGTGATATCCCAACGCTGAGCTGACAACCTAGAACGAAGCGTGGCCGAAATGTCTCCTGTGTAGAACTACAAATAAAATTACAGCTACCGAGAAGTACGACTAGAGGGCTGTTGCTTACACATCAGCTGCTGCTCAATCGGGCAGCATCAGCAGAATAAACACGCGTGGAGGTCTGGCGCCTGGGGACCCCGATCTCGCAGGCATTCACCTTTGCAGCGAACCTCAGAGAGCACAGGGACTCATTTAACGACTTGGAATCAGGGGCAATGTTCACAAACATGAGCGTCTTGGAGTCGCCTCCCAGACAGGGCTGCAAAGTACGTAAAGAATTATTTAACCAGATAGTGGTGATGAAATGCAATGATCACAAACTGGGACATCTTGGAATCACCTCCTACACAAGGCTTCAAACCGCGTGCGGACGGACACACATAACACCGGGTCAACCCTATTTCACAACTTTTCCCATCTTTACAGAATAAAACCCTAATGCTGCTGCTTTGATGATGATGCTTTCATGATAGTGATGAAGATGATGCTGTCATGATATAGTGATAATAATCATAATGATGATGCTTTCATGATAGTGATGATGATGCTGATGTTGCTGCTATCATGATAGTGATGATGATGATGGAAAACACTTCTAAGCCAAAGCCCAACCTGCAGCAGATACGTGAGCTTCGAATTCCTGTATGGCACATGCTGCTCCTTGTTTGCGATTGCCAGTATGACATCTCCCAGGCATGACAGGCTTTTGTTGATCGCCTGCTCTCAAAACAAAAGAAACTGTCAGAAGCGATGCCTATTACTGACACTTGCAAACCATAAAATGGGGAAAATTTTGAAGACCACAGTGATGAGTAGCCCTAGTAGACTCCATTGCTTCAAGTTCAGACTAGAACCTGAGTTTCTTTTAGCCGCTCTCCAGTGGCTCCGCTGCGGGACAGCCTTTCACTTCCAGCAAGGTCCACCAGATTAAGCACTCCATGCACCTGCTGCTCTGTGCTCTGGCACCATGACAAAAGGCAGCAGTCATCCTGTCAAATTGCACCTCAATGTATGGCATTCAAAGTTTGAGGAAAAATGTGGCTGTCTTTTACCTCATTGACCCCAGAAATACGCAAAGTAAACACGCAATGGCTCCGAGATGACTGTTCATTCATCGCAGTCTTCCCCACAGCTCTGCCCCAGCCCACAACCCCCCACAAAAAGACAGACAGAAACACACAAACAAGGACCGTCAACACCAGCTCCCATCCTTGTGCATGTTCAGGTTCCCTCCAGTGCCCATGAAGACCTAGAGAGTTGCCTTGTGTACTTGTTTTAGTACATAACGATAGAAATCGATTACCCAACCTGCTTTGAGCAGCTTGACACAAAAGAGTGGAAACTTCCTTCCAGCTTGTGACCTCAACAAGAGTCAGATCCGAAACATATGTATGACCCAATGGATCATGCTTAATGGTGTGGAGCTTTGTTGCAGCTGCAGCATCAGTTTTTTGTGTGTCTGGTTTTGAAATCACCAGAAGGTCTCTGATGCTCTCATTATAAATTTCAAGCATGGAAGCCTGCCCACAACATGAACAACTGACATCAGAAACAAGCACATTCAATGATTTCAAGTTAAAAACACCCCCCAAAAAAATGTCCTTCGGGCTTTTACAGACAACCCTACCCATAAAACGGGGAGATCTTACTTGCCCATTCTTCATTAGCAGGATCTCCCCTATCCAACCCCATCTGTCTCATGAGCAGGGGGGATGTCTTTAAAGACCTCTCCTCTCAATGCCACCGAAACACAGAGATGTACATTGACCAACACAATATCAGGCCCAAAGGACCAAAAACCTTATCACTATCCAACTAACCTGCATTTTGAACTTCCACCCCTGACATTGGAGGGCTTGACTTGACTTGAAAATCTGCTCCAAGGATCTTGGTATAAGGCCTTTGTGTGCTGCTTGATCTGGTTGACCTAGCATAGTATATGTTTTACCTGACCCAGTTTGGCCATAGGCAAAGATGCAAACCTAGAAATTTTAAGTGTTAGTAATCAAAAGCTCATTGCAGTGATAAACAGTAATTAGAGCACAAAAAACAACATACAGGACCATACGGTAAAGAATGTCCACAGCTGCAAAAATTCTCTCTCTCTCTCTCTCTCTCTCTCTCTCTCTCTCTCTCTCTCAGGCAACATACAAACTAAGAAGATAAGCACCTTGTATCCATCTAAGGCACTTTGCACAAGCTGAGAGATCTCTTCAAACACATTTTCTTGTGTGATTTCAGGCCCAAAAACCTTGTCGAATGAAAATGCATACTTTTGTCCTGCACCTCAAGATCATCAATGCAGTACCGTACCAGCAAGCCACTAGACTATATTATGAAATCTAAAAGAACACACAGCTTACCTTCAGCTTGTACAAGATCAATGCCTCGACCAACTAGCTCTCCAAATTGAGGATATTGCACGACTGGTTGAGCTTGCTCCATATCTTCATCCTCAACAAGCAAAGGTCTCACCCTACAGAAAACTCTTATGTTTCCTTTAAGCTCCTGGGCATACATACACAATGATTAGGCATTTAAGAAAGCAATGCCGGGCTGCATCCACATGAAAGAAAGTAGCAATAGAGACTGGTAAAAAAGGTGGCAAGCACAAGGAAGTGACCAATTAGGGCAATATCAGCCCCTGCATTAGGCTATTGAAGCACCTATCATGACGACATCATCTAGCCAGACAAATCTACTTCTGTTCAGATCCTTCAGGCAGCCAAAAATTGGCCACTCAAGCCCCCAAAATGCATTCAATTACAGACACCCATACTGCCCACATTGCCCAGCTATAGGCTGCCTGGCCACTGCTCTGCTTTTTTGGCTGCCACCCATCTAACATTACCTGAACAATTTCAATATTAAAACAATATGGTCTAGAAAATGGCCAAAAGGAAAATTGTATCCATGGTCAGACAAAGCTGAATGAAGCATCCAAGACAGGCCTAGAGGAAAGGTATTCCCTCCATGAGTGACCCCTCTCAAAGATGACAAAAGATGAGGGAGGGGCTGCGTGTGGGTGGTTGTTGCCAGATTCTATATACCAGTGAAACGCTGCACTGTCAGAATCATTCATGTGTCAAGATTTTCATGAATCATACTGAAGAGTTTGGCATTATCAAGGTTCTTAATACCACACTTTAAGAGAAGCAAAGCATGCATGCATCAAATAGTGAACAATGAAGCTTTACTTGGATTGTATTGTGGAGTTTACGACGTAATATTTCTCCTTCATTGAGTCGCTGCTCTGCTTCAGAAAGCTTCAGCTGCAGCTCTGCTACTTTCCCAATGTGATCAGCATCAGCTTTCTTATACATATCTAGGGAGAGTTCTAAATTCTGGAACATCAGGAAAACCAATATGAGGTATCCTATAAGGTTGCCTGCTAGAAATCACTCAAACAAAGCTGCCAGACACTATGGTGGCAAAAGTAGACCTTATCCACAGTGGATTAGATACTCTAGGTTTGTCAAGGCAACATGAAATCAAAAAATGACCTGAGATTTCATTTTTGCAGTGTCCAGCTGATGAAGGAGGCTCCTTATTTGTTCAGCCTGAAGACTATAGCTTTCCTGAAGCAACAGGTCAGCTCATGAGGTTCCAAGATGCTGAATACAGACATGCTCATAACCAAACATAGTACCTTGAACCAGCCTGCATACCTCCAATGCAACAGCTTTGCTGGTCACGGTCTCAAGTTCAGATGCAGACTTCCCAGTGAAGTCTCTGAATCGGTTGTTTTCTTCTATTAATGCATGAACTTGACTCTGGCACTCGTGCCTCTCTTCATTGGACTGCTGAAGCTCTATGCGTATCCGCTCCAACTCTTTGTTCAGAACAGCTTTCTGCTTGCTTTCCTCCTCAACCACAAGCTGCATGAAGAAAAAGAAGTGCATGTTGCTTTAGCTGGGATTGCTGACACCTGATTTGCCCCCTGATGCTATATTTGCTGAGGTAATTAACGACAATGGCATACAACTATGGGTTTTGCTGATGCCACATATGCAAAAACATAACAGAAACAGCTTGCATCGTCTCCACCCATGGTGACAAACTTGATTCTCATGTGTAAGCACCTGCAAGCAAGCATAGAAAAACTCAAAAATATATCTGCACTTATAACTAACCTTGGCTGTGTCCAGCTGTGTTTGCAAAGCAGCAGCACTGCCACGAATGGCACTCAACGTCTCCAAAATGGCCATCTTTTCTTGCTGTGTTTTAGCATTCTCCTGTGCTACAGATGATACATCATTTTGTAGCTTGCTGTTGTAGTCCTGCAAGCTTGTATTATATTCTGATAGCCGCTTGTTGATATCCTGCAGACTCTTGACCTACAAGAGAAACATAGTTAGAGCTTTAAATTGCAAGATCCATGTGAACGGACATCACCACTTAGTAAAACAGATACGCAAGCAGACACATCTAAGGTAGACACCATTACCTTCTCTTCAACAGCCTTCAAATCCATCTTCATCTTCTCTAATTCCCCAGAGAGTTTCTCACAGCTGTATTGAGATATCTCGAGAGCACTGACATCTTTCTCATGTGTTAGGAGAAGTGCCTGTTTGCATAGAACACAAAAAAAGTTAGTGTATCTATAACTACAAAGGAGCTCAGGATTGAAACCCACGGCATGGGGTACCTACCTTCTTGTCCTCTTCAGCTGCAGCCAGCCCTTCCTCAAGGGCTATACATCTGCCCCGTGCCTCTGACAGATCTGTGACCAGCTGATCATGTTGTACATTCATAGACAACTCTGCAACCGGAATTCCAAGCAATGAGATGAGTACCATCAGACCTCAACGGGGGCCAAATGGCCTCCATTGTACATTATGGCATGAGTTGAGAGAGAGAAAATACCAGAAGCCTCTCGATGCAGTTTCTCGTCTCTCACTTGACCCTGCAGCTGTTCAATTTGAAGAACATAAGCAGTTTCCACCTGTAGGAAGTGACGAATGCACGCACGCAGATTCTTAATGTGCTCAGTCATCTGCTCATTCTTACCCTGTGTGGCCAAAGAGGTCAGCCATGTTAAAGATTATCAGGCTTCATCTGTGCAATGCAGGAGACATCCAGATCTACATAGTATACCTAACTACCTTTAAATCAAACTTGGACTTGCCCAAAATCTTGGTACTTAGGAGAGCTTCCACTTGCTCACTGGCCATCCTACTTTCCTCCCAGTCTCCTTTACAATTGTTTGGTGGTGTCTCATCTTGCTGGGAGACGCAAGAATCTGTTTGCCCATTTGATGGACACAAAACCTCCTGAGCCTGACTGTCTGCTTCAACTGCAGAAGTATGCTGACCAGTAAATTTCCTCTTCTTCTCTGGTGGCGGCCCTAGGTTTTCATTCTCCTTCTGAACCATAACAAAAGAATTCAGTTGAATCAGTCCGCATCCCTTCTACATAATCAACAACAGATGACAGGGCCATGGTGTTGATGATGGGAACCTCGTTCTAAATGCTCTACCAAAACACATATGGACGTCAAAAGTTATAATTCCCTGACAGGTTTAGAGAGAACAAGCGATGACCCTGGAAACCATTTGTGCAAGGGTTGTTTCTCATTCCAGCGTACGGAGACATGTCATGCGCAAACAGAACGCCTCTACAAACCCTGGCTTTTTCTTAACTCTAGCTTTAGAAAGAACCGATAACATGTCGAAATCTCGTCTTGCTACGGCGACTCCAAACGGGAAAGGCTAACGAGTCGGAGCACAGGGACAAAACCCTTACGGCTTCTAAAACCTAGGGTTTCTCAGAGTTAGGTTTAGGAGACTGTTAGGGTTAGGATTTCTGACAGTTAAAGTGGCCTCTGGAAGTTTCCCCTGCCTGAGCGAGCACTTAGCCACCCATCTGTCTTGAATTATAGAGACTTACCTGCTGAGTCGCTCTTCGCGTGTCTCGGCCGACCCGCTGGTACGTCGACGCACGCTTCATCGTACCTTGACGAGAGAAGCAGACCCTACACAGCGATGTGAAAGCAGGGTATACTAGCGTAATGCCATGGAGGGGGAAAGACGAGGGAATTCTGCAGAGTTCAAAGTGAGCACTCTCGGCGGGAGAAACAACGTTTCAATCTTACAAAGTGAAAATTGTAAAGTAAGCGATTTATGCTTGGCAATAGGAGCATGTGTAAACTCGTCAGCTTCAATTTTGAAGTCCATATGGCATACACTCGATTGACCTTCAAAAATTAACTAAATATATGTGTTTATATCTAAAAGAGATAAATTTTCCAAGTAGTGGCCTTCTTTTACAACCCTATTTTCTAAGAGGCCTTCTCTAGAAGGTTTGAAGGGCTTTGATGCCCTATGTAGACTTCAAAGTTCAGCATTACTCTTGAACATAACAATCATTCTAAGCCGATTAGTATCATTAGTTTTTCCAAAGTAAAAAGTAAATCCTTAGTGAGCACTCACAATGGTGGGTTTTATAAGTCATTACGTTAATATTGCCTTGTGAACAGATATTATTTCTCACATAGGCTACTGATATTAAACTTATTGCAAATAGCATTGACGTATGAATATGCAATATTACTACTTTCTCTTTAAGTGAAGATTTGCACGAAGCCATTCATGCATATCATGGAGGAAGGATGCAATATTACTACTTTCTCTTTAAGTGAAGCTTTGCACGAAGCCATTCATGCATATCATGGAGGAAGGATGCATAAAGATGTTTGTTTATGTTAAGGTAGGCATAGAGTTGGTAAAGTAACATTGTAAAACAACGAAATATTCATTTTATCCTATTCTTTGTGCCTTATAGATATATCTCAAAAACTTGACAATGCTATCTAAGTATATATATACATTAACCATAGAAAAAAAAATTTGAATTGTTAACCACATATTGGTTAACACATTCCTATGACAACTACGTCCACAAACTTATGTAATGGGCGCCCATGGTATATTGTAAATCTCATCATTTAATGAGGGAAATGCCCTTAAGACGCTCCCAAGTATTGAGCTTTAAAGGACATACAAGAGGATCTTGGTTAGTTGGCCAAACCATAGAAAAAGCCTTGTAACTATGTTTTGGGCACCCTGGGTCACTTACTCCCGGGTGGCCTAGTGGGAAAAGGCTTGGAACTATAAAAGCCATTTCTCTTATTTATAACTCATTCTCCTATTTGTGCAATAGAAGTGGAGTGTTCTCTCTCTCCCTCTCTCTTGTAACTCTAATCTAGCATGTGTGGTGTGCTTAGGGTTAGGGTTTGGGAGTGCTAATCACTTGTTCTCTCTCTCTCTCTCTCGTGATTAGGCTAACCAATGTGATCCTCTTCCACACGGAGATCCCATACGATCTTTGTCGCGAGAGAGCTTGCATCACCCGTTGGATGAGAGCAACCACCTCGGTGTGACAACGAGTATGGGAGGACGGCGATGACGAGCGGCTACAGTGGAGCTCTTGAGCCATGCTCGAGCTTGGCAGATAGGCAACTTCCCACGACACGATTAGGGTAGGCTTTCTTTAACATTTTTGGCACCGCTGCCGGGGAACACCATCCGTTACTTGTCTCTACACCATCTTTGATTTGAATCCGACGGAGCCCCCTTAGCTCGGTGCCAGGTAGGCTCTTTGGCATGCGGTTTTTTTATTTTTTCTTGTATTTTGATGTTTTGTTTGGTTGTTTTAATGTTTTTGTTGAGATTCATGTATAGCTTTGTGTTTGGAGTAAGATTATCACTTGTTTGAGTTAAAAAAACTTGTGATTTGGGTGATTATAGAGCCTAATCAAGATGGTTTTTACTTAAACCCAGACCATTTTCTTTAATTTTTAGCTTAATCTATCTTCTTTTGCTTAATCTCTTTACATATGTAAGTTAGCATTACTAGATAGAACACTAATCAAACCAAAAACATATAATTTCTCTTAATTCTCACTAATTATTACTAACCTACTAGTTAGTGTGATTAGTGAACTTAAAAAGAGCAAAAAACTAAAAAATTGAGCCTAATTTCTTGCAATTAGACTAATTGGAGTGGCATTAGTGTTCTAAACACTTGCCTTGACTCAAATCTATGCTTAGTTCACTCCAATTAAACCCTAATTAGCAAGAATTAGCACTAATTTGGTCTCTTTTGTCTAATTTTTCTTCTTTTTAGTGGATTAAGTAGTGACCTAATTAGTTAAATTATTTTGGGGAAATCACATCTTTGGATTAGCATAAACATTGCTAATCCACCTATCAAATCTCCATGCTTAAACTCATGACCAATTAGGAGTAATTTGAGGGCAAAGAAGAGGGTTAAGGAGTGATTAACAGTGGGATTACGAGAATTAATGTTTAGCTAGAGGATCTCTAAAGTAGTCAAAATCCATTAATTTAGAGGTAGCCTCTAACTTTAGCCCTATCCCATCCACCTACTAGCATTAAAGATAGGGTCTTAGTTGTCTCCCACTCACCTCCCTCCAATTTGAAATTCAAATCTCAAATTCAAATTTCAAAAGTGCCGCGGCCGTTCCTTCCCAAGTGCCGCGGCCGTTCCTTCCCAAGTGCCGTGGACGTTCCTACCAACAAGTGCCATGGACATTCCTTCCCAACCGTTCCTTCCCAAGTGCCATGGCCATTCCTTCCCGACCGTTCCTTCCCAAGTGCCATGGCCATTCCTTCCAAGTGCCATGGCCGTTCCTTCCAAGTGCCGTGGTGGCCGTCAAATTTCAAAAGTGTCATAGATGTTCCTTCCCAAGTGCCGTGGATGTTCCTTCCCAAGTGCCACGGCCATTCCTTCCCAAGTGTTGTGTGGACGTTCCTACCAAGTGCCGTGGACGTTCCTTCCCGACCATTCCTTCTCCTTCCAAGTGTCGTGGCCGTTCCTTCCAAGTGTCGTGGACGTTCCTTTCCAAGTGCCGTGGCCATTCCTTTCCAAGTGCAATGGCCGTTCCTTCCAAGTGCCATGGTCGTTCCTTCCCAAGTGCCGTGGATGTTCCTTCCCGATCGTTTCTTCCCAAGTGTCGTGGCCGTTCCTTCTCCCAAGTGTCGTGGCCGTTTCTTCCAAGTGCCGTGGATGTTCCTTCCCAAGTGCCCTAGTCATTCCTTCTTAAGTGCCATGGCCATTCCTTCCAAGTGCCATGGCCATTCCTTTCCAAGTGCCGTGGACGTTTCTTCTCGGCCATTCCTTCCCAAGTGCCGTGGATGTTCCTTCCCAAGTGCCATGGCCGTTTCTTCCAAGTGTTGTGGATGTTCCTTCCAAGTGCCGCGGTCGTTCCTTCCCAAGTGCCGCCGCGGCCGTTCCTTCCAAGTGCTGTAGACGTTCCTTTCCAAGTGCCGTGGACGTTTCTTCCCAGCCGTTCCTTCCCAAGTGCCTTCCCAAGTGCCGCGGCCATGCCTTCCCAAGTGCCTTCCCAAGTGCCGCGGATGTTCCTTCCCACATGCCACGGCCGTTCCTTTCCCAAGTGTCATGGCGGTTCCTTCCAAGTGTCATGGACGTTCCTTCCTGGATGTTCCTTCCCAAGTGCCGTGGACGTTCCTTCCTGGATGTTCCTTCCCAAGTGCTACAGCCGTTCCTTCCAAGTGTTGCGGTCGTTCCTTCTAAGTGCCGTGGACGTTCCTTTCCAAGTGCCGTGGTCATTTCTTCCAAGTGACGCGGCTATTCCTGCCTAAGTGCCATGGACGTTCTTTCCCAAGTGCCGTGGACGTTCCTTCCTGGGGGCATTCCTTTCCAAGTGCCGTGGCTGCTCCTTCCCAAGTGCCATGGACATTCCTTCCCAGTCGTTCCTTCCCAAGTGCCGTGGACGTTCCTTCCCTTAAAAAATCAAAATAAAAAATAAAAAAATTAAACTTTTCAAATCTTTTGAGGTGCCTTTGATCTATGTCCCCGACTCACTTGGGTTGTTTTTACATGCATAAAATGCCTCAAAAGGCCACTTTTAACCTTAAAGGCACGCTTACGCGCAAGGTAAAAGCGAGCTAAAACTCCCATTTTGGGCATACGCGTGCACCGTTGAAGCTTCTTTAAGCTTCCCCGCACACCATGTACACCTTTCGGTCAAGGTTGCATGTCCCCGATGCCTCCATTCCATTCGGTGGCACCCCGGTCTCGATTGCTCATTCACATGTGGTTGCCATACCCCACATGCTTGGCCAAGAGGGCAAAACAATCTTTGAAGAGCCCTCATCTAGTGGGGCCCCTCCATACATGCACCCCAATGTGGATAGATGCCCTGAGCACATTCACATACCCTCTTCTCTATCCACCATGGATCTATTCCCACCCCCCACCCTTGTAACACCTCCCCTTACACCACAACTTGACATTCCAAGCTTAGCACAAGCTCTAGGAAGGGGAGTGTCACAACACTTGTACCCATAAACATCACATACAAAACCTATGTGGGTGAAAATTTTCAAACTTCTGCCCAAATTTCACGGACCCCATATTCCATATCGAGGTCTTTAACCAAATCTATCAGGCATTTGAAACTTTCGATGATGCAACCAAAGTCCATCTACTTAGACTCAGCCTTGAAGGCAAGGTCATGCAATGGTTCCAATCCTTGGACCCTCAACATAAAAGCACTTTCAATGCAGTGAGGGAGGCATTCATTCGCGGATTTGTACCCTACGAGCCCAAATGGAGCCGCCTCATCTGACTTTCCCAATTATAACAAAAACCAAAGGAAACATTACACGACTATATCACATACATGGACCGTTTCCTTTTGGGCTTGCACAATCCAAGGCTTCACGACCACATGTTGGTCAAGGACCCCCTCCACCTTTGATCAGGCTTGTAAATGGGCAATGACAACATGCGAGAAAGCTATTCCACGCAATTGGCTACTACGCCAATGCCACCCCACGGCTTCTTTGTAACATTACCTTCATCTCCTCTCGGGCCCCAAGCCTTGTTGGTGGCACCACCACAAACTCACTACTCACATATAGCTCCACCACGCCACTCTCACGTACCAATCTTTCTCCATCCCAACCGTTGCCTCTCCATGCAAACTCCATTGCTTATGGAAAGACCCCACCAGGTCTATAGCTAAACCTGTGGAGCCCATGCACTCTGCCACACCCCCGAGGCACCCCTACCACCTCATCTCCCTTTGCCAATGCCTCACATGGACCCTAGACCACTAACGCACACTATAAGTGCACCCACAGGAAAACCACCTCTTCTGTGTTTCCTCTGCCATGAACCCTATAGAGTGGTGGACTACCCTCGCAAGCAACGTCTCCCAATGCAACCACAATGTCATGGCTATGGAATTGACCATTCCTATAAGGATTGCTCTTTGCAATCAGTTTCTCATTCCACAGTCAAAGGCATGCCATCCCTCAATGTGTTGAGTGTTCAGCATAGGAAGATATCCACTGTCCCATTGAATGTCATCACACGGTTGCATGCCAAGCTAAAGAAGGCCACATCCCAAAAGAAACAACGCTCTAAGCACGATGGCCACAGTGACGATTGGGTTAGCATTCGAATGGGCTCAACAAAGACCACATCATCCTCCTCCATGAGCGATGATCATGTCGAATTGCCACTCCCCCCTTCAGCCCAGCGAAAACTCGAGAAGCAATGTCTTCAGGAGGCCCACACACTAGTAGAGCAATACCAGTCTCAACTTGAACCGCCACACCCGTTTTTGTAACCTTTGACCCCGTACACGGAGTGTGTGTCGTCCCCCATTGAACCCGAACTTCCGCCGCACCACACCGGGTCACACAGTAGGAGCCTCGCAACTGCTCGAGGTTGGGGAAGATTCGTTCGCCAACATGACATTGACAAATGATGATTTTTTCCCTCATGCGCCTCCTCATCCTCCTATGCCTATTCCACAAACGGCCAAGCCCAAATCCAATGTTTCACATCAAACAACTCGATGCGAACACTGACACAGAGTCCGATAGACACTCACAAGGTCCGCACACCAAATTTGCTGAGGAATTTTATCCTCCTATTGCAACTACCTCTCGACCTCCACACTTGTCAAATAAGGCCCAAATTGAACTTCCATATACTATTACTGGTCCACCCTATGATCAATGCCCCGCCCCTCACGAATCCCCCACTCATCAATGTGACTTGGCCGGCCTCTTTGCCTTCCTTTCCTTCCAAATCCAAATGCCCATTGGAACCTTGTTAAAAGGTAGTCAAAATTTATGGAATGACCTTCGAGATTGGATGGAGCATAAACTATAGGCTTATATAGATGAGGAAGCTCCAAATTCCTCAGATAAATCTGAGCCCATCATCCAGACTTACTCCATCACCACCACCCATGACCCAAAGGTGCACCAACAATTCGCATCAATGCACTGGGACAATACTTTGAAGGCGATGACACAAACGCAGCATTACCCATTTCCTTATAATGGATATGTGGTCAAAGGCATCCTAGATGGAGGTGCTGGTGTAAGCATCCTCATACAAACATGTTAACTGGGGCCATCCCACCGCATTGGTGATTAAACTTACGGACAGGAACTCTGCAAAACCCATGGGTCTAGTGCATGACCTCAAGGTCAAAGTTTGTGACATGACATTCCACCTCACATTTGTGATCATGGACTTTCGTAACACCTCCTATGATGCCATCTTGGGTCGGCCCTTCATGAGACAAACCCAATTGCTCCATGATTGGGACCTACATAATGTCTACCTCCGCAAAGCGTCTCAAACACTTAAGGTCAACTTATATACCTGGCACTCACATCTCATGGCCAAATCTCCCCTTGCTAAAGATTATGTGACCACCGCCATCCAAAACACCTTTGTCCTGTGAAAATCAGCAAACATGAGCCTAGCAGATTTGAGTCTACAAGGACGTAGACATGAGCCCATCAGATGTGGACAAGGATGTAGACATGAGCCCAGCAAACATGAGTCTACAAGGATGTGAGAAGCTAATTAAAATTGCCTTGAAGGCTTGTAAGGACAAATCTACCCATGTCCTAAAAATATTTTCCCACGTTGAACCTAATATTGTACCAGCATTAGATTTCAATTAAAATTCTTGTCCTTTTTAATTATTGGAGCATTAAGGCTACTCAATAACTAGTCAACCTTGACATAGGCATGGAGCCCCACACACCACCTGGAATCCGTACCCAAGTAGGCCTCTTTCATAGAAACAAAATATGTGAGCCTATTTCATAAGAAAATTGTGAGTTCAGCTAGTCGTGATGTGAGCCCATAAGACATGAGGCCACAAGACGTGAGGCCACACCACCAGACATGAGCCTACCCAAGCGTCTAGCTCACTAGAATCACATGATGAACCTATTTCATACAAAACCATGTGAGTCTATTTCATCCAAAACAATGTGAGCCTATTTCATCCAAAATCATGTGAGCCTATTTCATCCAAATCCGGGTTAGCCTAGCCAGATGTGACATGAGCTAAAGCTTGCCAAACTCATGTGAGCCTACACCACCAAATTTGTACGATTGCATAGCAAGTCAAATCCACATGAGAAGACCCTTGTGAGCCTAGAAAATCACATTATCGCATGAAGTGAGCCCAGCAAACGTTATTTCCAAGTAATGTTAATATTACCAAACTTGTTATCCTAGCCAACCACCAACCCCTTAGTGAGCAGCACTAAAGATTGATTCACCTAAGAGAAACCCTTTAGTGCGTGCTAATTCCTAGGAAATGACAATCCAACCGAGTGTAGAGTATTAAACCCACCCAATTTTTTATTTCCTCAAACGACCAATAATCATAAAAAGAGTGCTTCCCTATTACAAAGACAAGACTCATACGCATAATCTATCTCAAAAGCGAGAAGCCTTGGGAAGGAAATGAACCAAATAGATGAAGACATGAGTGGAGGAATTAAAGTTGTAAAAATAGGAGGTCCTATGGTCCTTCTTGAGCCCCAAATTTGCCAAAAAGGCTCAGTGTAACGTGCTATAAATTTTATGAAAAGGGTCTTGAACTACCCCATCTTTGGACAAAGCATCAGTGAGGAAATGGGAGTAGGACCAAGATCATCAAGGTTTGCTCTCTAGTTGAAAGTTCTCAAACCATGTTGGTGGATACCATAGTTTTTCAAAATTTTGGTGTTGATCCCAAGTTAGAAATGCTCCCATCATTTCCCTTATGGGCAGGGGCGGTAATTCAGATATGTCTCTTTTTTGAAATACCACAACCCAACCCATAAGCTAGTCCACAATAACACATAGCACAAGAGGGAGTACGGCCTCTAAAGGAGCCCATTTTGGAAGCTTCTTCACCCATAGAACCAAGTTCTGAGCCCATCTTGGAAGTTTCTTCACCATAGAATCAAGTTCTGATTCCTCTCCATTCTCAGACGAGGAACATGGAACACGGAATGCAAAAAAGGTAAAGAACCAGTTATAGGGACTACTTCCAATCGTGGTTTCATAAGGACAATTACGTGTGTCCTCAATTGCACAAGCCTGCAATGCCTCAAAGTCACGAAAGCAAAGAACTAGGGCCATCAGAATTGCACAACCTAATCCCATGGGGCATGAAATTCCAAACCTAAAGACAGAGGTTTTGCACCCTTCTCCTCCAATTTGTACTTGTCTTGTTACAAAAAGTAGGGTCTCTTGCCCTTTATATAGGGTCCACCAAGGGCTAGGGTTGAGCCAACCCTAGATTCCACCCATATGCCCACTTTATTTGAGTGTGTTCACACCTCCGTTACCTCTTCCTCTCATCCTTAACCCTTGATGGCTGCGTTATTGCTGCTACAGTAGGGGATGATGTCGATGCTTGCAACAGTGGAAGCATGCCGGATGGCGCTGTCTTGTTAGCATCAATGGACGGCGTTGTGTTCGTTTTGACGGCCAGTGATGACGCGATGTCGCCTCTTCTGTTGTGGGCCCCTACCCATTAGCACTTTTGTTTCTTCAAAAGCTCAAACAGAGACTCCTCTACTGCTTCTTCACGACTCCAATCTTTAAAGATGATCAATCGACGAAAAAACGCGGACGGAGATTTTTAACAACAGAAAAAAATGGACGAAAAATGCGTTTTTCTTCTCTTTTTCCTGTTCTTCTTCTTCTTCTTTTTCTTCTTTTGCGGATGAGGGGTGTCTTCTTTTGGATGAAGCTTTTCTTTTGATGAGCTTTTGCCTCTTTGCTTTCTCTTCCACTCCTTCTTGAAGCTTCTCTCCTTCTTCTACACAAGTGCCTTCTTGGTTGAGAATGGTTTATGAGAGAGAGAGAGAAAGAAGGGGATCTTAACCTAAGCAAGGCTCAGATAGCATATTAAGAATCATGGGTATCTAGAGCATGCAACAACGGAAGAAATAGAAACAAGAGAGAGAGAGAGAGAGAGAGAGAGAGAGAGAGAGAGAGAGAGAGAGAGAGAGAGAGAGAGAGAAGGGGATCTTCTGAAGCTTCTCTCCTTCTTGGTTGGGAATGGTTTATGAGAGAGAGAGAGAGAGAGAGAGAGAGAGAGAGAGAGAGAGAGAAGGGGATCTTAACCTAAGCAAGGCTTTAATACCATGTTAAGAATCATAGGTATCTAAAGCATGCAACAATGGAAGAAATGGAAACAAGAGGAGAGCAAAGTATGAAAGAATGAACGAGCATAAACAACTTACTGAATCGTCATCATGAAGACACCATAGCTTGAGAGAGGACACAAGATGTATAAAAAGCTTCTCGTATTACTTTCTACTTCAGCCACTCCAAAGTTGGCTTACCCTTCTCCTCCAAGTTGTACTTGTCTTGTTATAAAAAGTAGGGTCTCCTACCCTTTATATAGGGTCCACCACGGGCTAGGGTTGGGCCAACCCTAGATCCTTTTCCACCCACATGCAGTTGGTGTTGATGATGCCTTCAGCAGGAAAGTTGAATGCTTTGGCTATGTTTTCTGGTGTGATCGGCATTGCCTTGTGCCCTTCCAACTTCACTATGTTGCTCTTTGTCAACTCTGCTAGCTACACCTCTCCCTCTAGGTTTTCCTACACACTCGTTGCGTTCTTTGCTACAAAGCCGTACAGTCTGACCTTCTGCAGCCACTCATGCTAAAACATAGGGTCCAACATGGCGTTGAAAGGGTCAAACTCCACTTACTTTGCTGCTACTGCTAGCAATGGCTAATTCTAATTGTTGAGGTTTACAAGAAGGGGGAAAGACAGGCAATAGTGAGAGAGCGAGAGATAGCGAGAGAGTGGGAGACAGGCAATAGCGAGAGTGGGAGATAGCGAGAAAGCAAGTTGCGAATAATGCCAAAAGAGAGAGAGGGTAGTTGGGGTGGGGTTTGGCTGTTGTAGGGTTTCTTGATTTCAGGGCTTTTGCTCCTTCCCATGATTATTTTCCCAAAGTGAGGTAATCGTCCAAAAATGTCACGATTTCCATGTGTGTTTGCAGTATTTTGCGTGCTACATTTACAACTCTTTGCTCCACGTTTACACCCCTTTTTCTTTTCATCATGTATTCTCTCTCTGTTTGATGTTACCCGTTAGGGTGCTCCACACGTGTCTTCATCTAGTTGCACTGTGTAGATGGGGATTGTTACCACCATGCACTGCTATGCTATTTCTGCCTTTGTGTTCTCTTGACCTGTTGGTTGCTGACCTTTATTATTTCATTCTCTCTAGGGACCAAGTCAGAATCCGTTTACAGGTTTGGGGAGTATTTCACCACTTAGTGTTTGTAGCCTAAATATGCATGAGCGTAATTGTTCTACTATCTGATAAGGATCGATCCAGTGGATTTTGAGCTTACCTGGGTTTGGTCCGAGCTTTGAATTGAATAGCAATACTTTATCTCCCTCTTGAAAGATGTTATGCTTTTACTATTCCCATCTACCCATTGCTTTCTTCTTTTCTGAGTGATGTTTGCCATCCATGCACTATGTAGTTTGCTTTCTTCTAGTTGTATTCGATATTGCATCTGCTGGAGGGCGATTTGACGAGTAATACTATGAGTAGCTTCATGGGCCATGTCTCCAAATCTACTTTCAAATCATAAAAATTGCCAAAACAAGCTTTGCCTAGAGATTAAATCTATGATACCATGTAAGAAAACACAATATAACGGAAACGGAATCTTCACAATACAAATCAATGAACTATCGAAAGAAGTGGAGAGAAAACAATATTACTAGTTGTAAACTTTGATCAAATGTCCACCCACTTAAGTGATTAACAATATTACTAGTTGTAAACTGTGATTATCTATCCCCACCCACTCAAATGTTTTGAGTAAGGAGATTACTAATCATATTGATAAAAAGCTTACAAGGGTGCTTACACAATGAACTCAATAATGAACAAAGGCTACCAAACTAGTCTATATATAGTGCTCCCAGGTCGGCATGGACGTAGGAGTCGGGCATGTTGGCCAGCCCACAACTTGTGGTCCAAAACGACCAATCAACCATATCATCCGATTGGGAATATATAAGACTATAACAAAGTCTCATATGGGCAAAACATAGTTCCTATGGCCATTTGAGACCATTGAAACCTCAAATATGCCCCACACAATCTGAGAACAATGTGTCTCAGTTTGTTATGTCCACAACTCACAAATATAGTCACATAACCTACACAAGCATACATCCTATTAACAGAGTGCCAAGTGAGAAGATATAGGGGAGAAGAGAGCTTGAGCTCTTTGCAAGCACACACACACTCACACAAACCCTAGAAGAGAGCACACAAGGTGAGAGGCTAAAAATTCTTATTCTTCTTCACATAACAAAAGAGGTCTACAAAGAAGATAAAGTGACTAACACATATAATAGAGTATATACAAGTGGTGCATAATGTGAACACGCTAAGAGGAGTGAGTAAATGTGGACTAGTCGATGTAGTCCATATGTCGGTGCCAGCTACCAAACCCACCAATGACATAAATGTCAAACGGTCATGCAGGCACCTCGTGAGTGTCATCTCATGTTGAGCTTGACATCTTAACACTCCCCCTCAAGCTCAACTCTAGCTCATGAACTCCAAGCATATCTCGAAACATGCGGAGCTTCTCAGATCCAAGGCCTTCGTGTGACGATGTCAGCAACCTGATCCTGTGTGCTAACGTAGGCCAAGTTGATGTCACTTGCCAAGACTCTCTCCCTGATGAAGTGGTAATGTATCTTAATGTGTTTCGTCCATGCATGGAAAACTGGGTTCCTAGCCAACTGTATACTACTAAGATTGTCACAATATATGACAACCTTTCTCTCCACATACAACCCCAAATTAGCAAGTAGCTTGCGTAACCAGGCTACCTCACATGCTGCCATCGCAGCTCCTTTGTACTCAGCCTCTGTGCTCGACAAGGCAACTATGGGCTACTTCTTACTGCTCCATGTCACATCAGCTGTCATGTAGGCTGTAACGCCTGTGACCGAAGGCAGACTGGATGGCCAGACGGGACTTTAGCGTCAACGCCTCGGCCGAAGCGCTGAGGACATGGCCATCCGGGGTTCAGTTGGAGAGGACGCCCATGTGGAGCCATGGGCGGCCAGTCTAGTGTGGACGGCACGCCACACACTATATAGCCTGGGGGATGAGGGGCAATCCTCATTCTTCCTCTATGGCTGGGTGGTGAGCCAGAGGCCGTCCCCTCTTGTGGTAATGCCCGTAGTGTGTTACGGTGATCTAACACTCTGGTATCAGAGCGTGAGTTTCGATTGGGTCAGAGTCCGTGCGTGACCGCCGGGGACCGGAGCCCACTCAATGGTTTTCAACCATTCAAAAAACTCTTATCCTTATCTCCACAATTGAGTGTGTGGAGGGAGGCGGCCAGAACTGGAAGGAAGAATTCTCTCTCTCTCTCTCTCTCTCTCTCTCTCTCTCTCTCTCTCTCTCTCTCTCTCTCTCTCTCTCTCTCTCACGAACACACCAAAGCGCTCCATTGCAGGTAAGCAATGTTGTTTTTTTTTTGTTGCTTTGGAGCTTGTCAGCGAAAGAGAAGCTTTTCGTCTAGCGAAGAGAGTAGTATCCAACTGCTGCGAAGAGAGAGTGGTGTCGACTATGAAGAGAGTGGTGTCGACTGAGAAGAGAGAGAACGGCGAACCGTTGTTTGAAAACCGCTGTGCAGAGGGGGCGAAGACCAGCCCAGGCGGCTAGCTAGCTGGGAATGGACGAACCCTCTTAAGAGGGCGAAGACCTGGTGGCCAGCCATGACCGGGTGCAGCCACAGCCGACGGCTAGCTCCACGAGACGGGCGGCCAGCCACGACCGGCGTAGCCACAACCGACGAGCGACCAGCCCTGGACGGGCGGCCGACCTGGCCACAGCGGCGGGTGGCCAGCTCACAGGCGGCCCATATGCGGCCAGCCCACAGATGTTCAGTGACAAAAAACAAATTTTTATTTTTTTGTTTTATTTTGTAAATCAAATGACATCTCTCTCCCGGCGCAGTGGTGGAGGGATAATCCCGGAGGTAAAGGGATAATCCTAGGTGGCTCAGGCACAGGATCCCGAGGAGATTATTATTTTTTATTATGAGTTGCAGGCACCTTTCTCTCGGATTGGAGCATCCCGAAGTAGCGATGCTTATAGAGGCTCGCAGCGCAACACAAATCGGTAGTCAACGACAGTCTCGCAGGCGACCATAAGGGGGGTGACTATCCTCTCTCCACCACTGCTATTTTGTTAGCGTTTTTTTTTGGTAATTTCTGAGTTCTCGCATTTTTATTTGTGCAAGAATTAAAGATATCTGCTAGGCGTAGTGTGTCCCCACCGCCTTCTACTTCTCTAGGGTTTTCAGGTCTCTTGTCCTCGGTCGCGGGTTTGACCCTGACCGAATTGTCAGGCCATATGCGCCCGACCGTTCTAGAGTGCGCTCGTCGATCACGCGTGATCCGCTAGCGCCCTCCTCGTCTGTTGATCCCGCCTTAGGACCCAGTGAGCCCGCAGAGTGGCCGTAGTAGCAGATGACCCCTTTCTGGTCGATGAGTCAGATGACATGAACACCGACGTCGCCGAGGGGACCGAGGAAGGACCTCTTGGAATATGACGACGACGATTATGACCTATTGGACCCTGCTGACGTCCTGACAGAGACGGAGCTCTCTAGTGGACTTTTTAAATATCTTAATGCAAAACTGAATAATATGGATAAAGTCCAGGCTGACTTAGTCACGATGCTATAGAGCATCTCCACATGGTTAGATGCACTGATAACCGCCTCGGCTAGTACTCCGACTCCTTGTGGTAGCCGCGCTCCTGCGGCACGGGTGAGCGTAGCCTCGCCAGTGGTCGCAAGAGTACAGGCCGATGCGCTTGCGGGGCCGTCTGTAGAGACAGCTTCGTCGTTATTAAAAGACTTAAAGCTGCCTAGTTTTGGTGGCAAGGAAAAGGAGAGAAACAAGGACTCGGTCAACATGTTTCTAGCAAAGTGGTCAGATTTGCACGCGCTGCGACAACATTAGCCTAGCTGGATACAGCCCATTTAGAGGCTGGCCTCTCATTGACCGGCAAAGCGTACAAGTGGTGGATGAGTTTGACAACTCGTCCTGCCACTTGGACGGAGTTTGAAACGATGTTTCGAAAAGAGTTTTTGCCTATTAATGAGGCGAAGAGAAGCTGGGAGTTATAGGACAAGTGCTCGATGGAGAACAAATCCCTGACTCAATACATCTCAGACTATAGGGAGATAGTACTCAAGCTAAAGGGGATCGATGCATTCCAGACATTGCGAGGCTTTAAAAGAGGCCTCAAAGATGATTACCTTGAGTACATAGAGCCCTTACAGCCTAAAGACTTAGCAGAGGTAATTAAGTATGCGTAGATATTTGATGACATCAAGCGTCGTAGTGCACGTGGTGGTTCTAGCAGGGTCGAGGGTAGTCAGAAGAGGAGGTCAGGCCTTAAAAGAAAAGGGTTCCGCAGTGATAAGCAAGGGGATAGGATGGACCAAGAAGGACAGGGTGGTCAGTGGTTTAAAAAATTGTGACCATCCAAGAAGAAAAGAGACAGCGAAATCCAAAAGAAAGAGCAGTATATTAAAGCGCGAAAGGAAAATCGCTGCTTTAATTGCAACGATGTAGGGCACACGAAGGCTGAGTTTCCAAAGCCTAAAGCTAGCACGAGTGGCAACGAGCCCAAAAAAGATGGTAAATCCTCTAGGCAATTGCATACAGTGCAGAGACTCCCTCTCAGTTCCGCACAGTTCAGAGAGGTGACAGTGTGTCATTGTGATGAGCATCACGCTTGTTCAGTGACACCAGCGATGTGGCAGCCTATTGTAGGTTCGCATGACATGGTGCGCATGTATGGCACCATAGGTGGCCGTAGAGTCACAGTTTTTATTGATGATCGAGCTAGCCACAACTTCTTAAACTACTCGTTAGCCAAGAAGTTGGGGTTGACTGAGACTTGGAGTGATCATGAGTATACTGTTGGCCTAGCCAATGAATATATGATAAAAGGGTATGGAATATCGTAGTATTGGGGGGTCCCAGTATCTATGCTGGACTACGAGGCTCCGCTTGACTTTCAGGTCATGCACTTAGCCAGAGCAGACGTATATCTAGGCAGGGAGTGACTGTATGGCTTGGCTAGCTCGGAATTACCTACATAATATGCTACGTTTTGAGCATGGAAGTAGAGTCATTACCCTGCAGGGCGACCGTACTGTCCCCCCCCACACCACTTATTTCCTGTGCACAGCGGTCCACAGAGACCAGATAGCAAAGGTATATGCTTGTTACCCTCTTTTAAATTATGTTTCCGTATATGAAACTGTAATTGATGTTTGCGTAGACAAACAAGGAAAACAAAATAGCCTTGGACGAGACCCACTGTTTGAAAACCCTGTTTGGCATGCATGCGATTCAAACAAGAAAAAATCCAAGGTGAAAGAGACATTAAAGAAAAAGTACGTAGATACTTTAATGAATTTATTAGAGGAATTTCATGATGTTTTTCTTGATGATTTGCTAGATGGCTTACCACCATCTAGAGAAGTAGACCATGGCATCAAAGTTATGCCAGGATTAAAACCTATAAGAAAACCTGCTTATAGATTAAGCCACTCCGAGGCACATGAGGTGAAAAAGTACGTAGTAGAAGAGACATTAAAGAAAAAGTACGTAGATACTTTAATGAATTTATTAGAGAAATTTCAGGATGTTTCTCTTGATGATTTGCTAGATGGCTTACCACCATCTAGAGAAGTAGACCATGTCATCGAAGTTATGCCAGGATCAAAACCTATAAGCAAACCTGCTTATAGATTAAGCCACTCCGAGGCACATGAGGTGGAAAAACAATTGACGGAATATTTGAACAAAGGCTTCATTCGGCCTAGTTCAAGTCCGTGGGCATCACCTATTCTTCTGGTAAAGAAGAAAGACGGATCTATGCGGATGTGCATAGACTATAGGGCTCTTAATCAGATGACGATTAAGAACAAGTATCCGATGCCACGCATGGATGAGTTGTTTGATCAACTCTATGGATCGAGATACTTTACAAAAGTAGACCTGAGATCAGGGTATTATCAGGTTAGAATTAAAGCAGAAGATGTTGCGAAGACAGCATTTAGGACCCGTTTCGGGCATTTTGAGTTTTTCGTTATGCCATTTGGTCTAACCAATGCTCCAGCGACGTTTATGACGCTGATGGGACAGTATCCGATGCCATGCATGGATGAGTTGTTTGATCAACTCTATGGATCGAGATACTTTACAAAAGTAGACCTGAGATCAAGGTCCAGCGACGTTTATGACGCTTTTAAGGACGTCCAGACTTATGTGCTAAAATGCAGTAAGTGCCAGGTCAATAAACACGAACATCTTAAGGTTGGAGGACTACTCCATCCGCTGGAGATTCCTCAAGGGAAATGGGAAAGCATTTCCATGGATTTCAGTACCGGTTTACCCAAGAAGAGTCGAGCGAATGACTCGGTGTGGGTGGTAGTGGACATGTTAACTAAAATGGCAAAGTTTATCGCCACAAAGAAAACTGTTAAAAATGCCAGAGTTGGCTAAACTCTTTATTGAACATCTCTACAAGCTATATGGCCTGCCCGCCCGCAGATATAGTGTCGGATATAGATATAAAGTTCAACAGTCATTTTTGGAGGTGTTGAAATTTGAGCAAAATGATGAGCTATGGTGGATCAAACACTAGAATCAGCATAATTGACAAAGTGATTAGCAAGTGATTAAGACGTAATTAGTGAATAATTAGCACATAGATTAATGTAGGCATGGATACTCAAAAACCAGCAAATTCTCATTAGGGCTATGCCTCAATTTATAGTGTTTACATCAAGCATCAAATCCCATTGATTTCTCCATGATTCACTCCCAGAATATCTCCACCTTTTGCCTGATTCTCTCCACCTCTTCTCTTTTCCCTGAATATCTCCCAGAATATCTCCACACTCCTAAATTCCCTCATGCTACCCATTATTCTCTCCCAGTAGATTCTCCTAACCTTTTCACAGGTTCTTTCACAATTACATCTCCTCTTTTACAGTCTCTATCCAAGAGCTTGTTCCCACACACACCCTTTTCACTTGTATATTTCAACACCTCCCCTCAAGTGAATAATCCTAACACACCTGGACCCTGTATCAAGTTTCCCTCTTACTTGATAGCCCGCGACCAGTGCCTCAAGTCCCTAAACTCCATAGTCCTTGACACTCTCTCTCTCTATGTGTCCAAGGCTACTATAAGTGCCCGTGACCTTGACTAAAGTGTTCACACATACATCTACCACTTGGCCTACATCATCGGTGGCTCAGAGGTGGTTTTACTTTATTGGGGCAGGTTACATTGGGTTGTGGGTTCTCTCTCTCTCTCTTTCTCTCAGAGATTTTCACATGGCTCCTCACTCTTTGGAGCCTCACATCTTCTCTTTTCTTCAGTCTTCTTCTCGTGGCAGCATCTCTCCACGCGTCCGTCTCTTCTTCCAGTCTTCTCAGGGCAGCTTCTTTTCTTGTGGCAGCTTCTCTTCTCGTGTCCATGTCTTCCTTCAGCTTTTCTTCTTGGTGTGGATCCTCTTCTTGGGAAGAGATATTCTTCTTCTTCCATGGTTGGGGCCATGAGCTCGTCCGTCAGGTCATTTTGCTCCATGTGAGCAACATGTTTCAATGTTTTGCTGACAGTTCCTTTGGGCTTTTTATGTTTATTTTGTATCATTATGCAATGCAAACCCAAATTTATGCGGGAGGTCTTACCTCTTGCCTTAATCTGGACAAGGGCAGTGTCTGTTCCCATTTTTACACTGATAAAATGTGCCCAATACATAATGCGTATAGCATTCATTCTCATGCACATTCCAAATGCAATTCTGGCTGTGAATAATCTTGAATTTGAGTGAGATTTACAGGCATTAACCAATGGTTGAATGCAAAATGATGATTTTCACAATTTTATCAGCACAATTTTACCAGAAATTACACTAAATTGAGAGTAACCAATTTGTACGGAATGGTTGGAGTATCAAACCAACTCCGATTTGAAATCTGAAGTTATAGGGATCTGTATCAGATACCTAATGGTTAATTTGAACCCTCAATTGCACCAAAGTACAGTGATTAGCACTGATTAATCACTGATTAGCAAATTAATGATCTAGTTTGTGTGCAGAAAACAGAGTATGCGGGGAGCTCAGATCTGGTGCCTTCCACTTCAAATGAGCTCAAATGCTTTCAAAGGCATCAATAGCAATGAGTCTAGTAGAGGATTAAGCCAAGAAACACAAGATTTGAGCAAATAATGAAAGCTTAATCTCTGTTTTACCAAAGTCACCTGCAGATTTGATGAAGAGCTTTGATCTCTCTGTAGACTTGATGAAATTGATTTCTGTCTTCACCAGCTTGTAGAGCATGCTTGATTACCCCTTGGGCTAGGAGGAATTAGCTCAATTTGATTGGAGCAAGGAGTAATGTCAAAAACTGCAGAGAAAAAAGGCGCCTGCAAAAAACGCGAAATCTCCTAAACGCCTGCGCGTTTTGCTGCGCCGTTTGATGTGCTTGTAGCTAGGAGTGTTGGCTAGCTTAACCTAGAAGGGCATAGCCTAATAGTGAGTGTGCATGGAGAATAGAGTCCTCCACTGGCTGGGGGTGAAGGGGAAGAGTGAAAACTCACTAAAAAATTGATTTTTTGCTAATTATCTTACTAATCTTGATTAATTCACTAATGGGCTCATAAATCTGGTTGATTCTAGGCATGGCTCTGATACCATGTTGAAATTTGAGCAAAATGATGAGCTATGGTGGATCAAACACTAGAATCAGCATAATTGACAAAGTGATTAAGACGTAATTAGTGAATAATTAGCACATAGATTAATGTAGGCATGGATACTCAAAAACCAGCAAATTCTCATTAGGGCTATGCCTCAATTTATAGTGTTTACATCAAGCATCAAATCCCATTGATTTCTCCATGATTCACTCCCAGAATATCTCCACCTTTTGCCTGATTCTCTCCACCTCTTCTCTTTTCCCTGAATATCTCCCAGAATATCTCCACACTCCTAAATTCCCTCATGCTACCCATTATTCTCTCCCAGTAGATTCTCCTAACCTTTTCACAGGTTCTTTCACAATTACATCTCCTCTTTTACAGTCTCTATCCAAGAGCTTGTTCCCACACACACCCTTTTCACTTGTATATTTCAACAGGAGGGAAGTCTTCAAAAAGTTGGATACTACTCTGAGTATGAGTACGGCAGATCATCTAGAGTCTGATGGTCAAACTGAAAGAGTTATCCAAATTCTAGAGGATATGTTGCGTTCTTATGTTAGTAAGAAGCAATCTAATTGGGAAGAGTACTTGCCCTTATTGGAGTTTGCCTATAACAGCTCCAAACACTCAATGATTGGATTTACACCATTCATGTTAATGTATGGATTTACACCATTCATGTATGGATTCTAGCCGAGATCTCTGATGGCTGTAGGCCTAAAAAAGGAGAAGATTCAATCTGTCAAGGATTTCCTTGAAGATATGAATGATATGCTCAGAGCCGCACGTGAGAGCATTCGTAGCGCTCAGGATCACGCTAAAACTTATGCGGATAAAGGATGTAGAAAGGTGACCTTTGCAGAAGGTGACTTTGTATTCCTCAAGGTTCCTGCGCAGTCAGAAACCATGAAAACGGGAAAGTGTAATAAACTTTCTCCGAGATATTGTGGTCCTTTTAAAATCCTTAAGAAGATTGGGGACGTAGCATATAAACTTGAGTTACCGAAGAGTTCTCAAGTCCATCCTATCTTCCATGTCAGTAAACTAAAGAAATCAGTTCACGGGTTACAGAACGTAGTTTCTCCAGAGATTTTGGTGGACTTGATAGAGCCACCAAAGATACCACATGAACCTGAAAAGATTCTAGAGTATCGTGATAGACAAACCCGACATAAAGTGTACCAGGAGGTACTTGTTAAATGGACAGAGAGATGAGGAGGCAGCTACTTGGGAATGCCGTAGTGCAATTTCTAAGAGGTTTCCCCAGTTTGTTTTCGAGGACGAAAACTCTTCTTAAGGGGGGTAATGCCACGTAGGCTGTAACGCCTGTGTGACCGACGATAGACCGCGACGGCAGACCGGATGGCCAAACGGGACTTTAGCATCAACGCCTCGTCCGGAGCACTGAGGACATGGCCATCCGAGGTTCAGTGGGAGAGGACGCCCATGCGGAGTCATGGGCGGCCAGGCTAGTGTGGACGGCAGGCCACACATATAGCCTGGGGGATGAGGGGCAATCCTCATTCTTCCTCTATGGCTGGGTGGTGAGCCAGAGGCTGTCCCCTCTTGTGGTAATGCCCGTAGTGGTGTTACGGTGATCTAACATCAGCACTCCCCAATGAAAACATAAATCCACTGGTAGATCTCCTGTCTGAGATGCTACCTACCCAATCTGCATTTGTGTACCTTTATAGCTCCAATGGTACACTTGCTGCATAAAACAATGCATAATCAACAGTGGCCCTCAAATATCAAAGTGTGTCTCGCACACTGTTAAGATGTGGTTTGTGCGGAACCTGCATAAACCAGCTCTCTAAGCCAACAGTGTAGCTCAAATCTGGCCTGCTGATCGTGACATAGATCAAACTCCCCACAATCTTCCTATACATAGTGGGATCCTCCAACACATAACCTGCATCCGCATTAAACTTGCCATTTTGATCTAATAGCACCGAGATTGGCTTACAATCACAACCATCCCATACTTGGATAACATGTCCAATGCATACTATCTTTGTTGCGACAGCCAAATATCCTCAAGTGTGCGAATGACCTCAATTCCCAAAAAGTAGTGTAGACTCTCCTTCATCTCAAACTTCCTTTTGAGAAGACTTTTCACATGCTCAATCTCATCCAAGTTGTCACTCCCAACAATAAGATCATCTACATAAATGGTGATGATCACAATCCCCTTATCACTCTTGCACACATACGAAGAGTGATCTGCATCTGCCATATGAAAACCAATAGTGATAAGATACTCAACAATCTTGTCATGCCATGCTCGGTGAGCTTGCTTCAGCCCATACAAGGCCTTACGAAGCTTACATATATACTCTGGGTGACCTGTATGCTCAAAACCTGGTGGCTGATCTCTTCTTGCAAGTCACCATGCAAGAATACATTTTTTACATCCATCTGATGTAAAAACCAGCCTTTAGCTGCAACCACTGCAATCATAACTCTCACAGTTTCCAACTGGGACAAATGTCTCCTCATAATCAATCCTATGTGTCTATGCATATCCTTTGGCTACCAATCTATCCTTGTACCTGCTTATGCTACCATCACTGTTATGTTTCACCTTATACACCCACTTACAGCCAATAGCTTTCTTGCCTTTAGGCAGAGGCACCAAATCCCAAGTCTCATTTCCATACAATGCATCCATCTCCTCATCCATAGCATTCTCCCAACACACATTTCCAATAGCCTCATCAAAACATGTAGGTTCTACAACCTGCACAAATTTTGCCATATAAGCATAGTGATGTGCCACATAACCATCATAATTCAACCTCTACACTGGGTTTTTAACTCTTCCAGATCTTCGTAACTTTGCATTCATGGCTTCCATAGCCTCCTTCACACCAGGTGTCCTCATTGCTGGAATCTCACATCAAGGCTCATCTCTGAGCCACTAGAATCTCCATCAACAAGAGAATGCCCTGCAGAAATATCAGGCATACCAAGGGGCTCAACCACTTTCTCTTTGCCTTTATGTGATGTACCAACTACATTTTCAAGAGTCGTATTATGACGCAGCCTGCCACTCCATGGTCTATTAGTAGAATCGTTGGATGAGGACTCTCCTGGTCCACTTAATGACTGTGATTGCTGACTTGCATTCTATGCAACCACATTTCCACTTACATCAGTCCCAACAACATCTTTTTTAGTAGCATACTAGCTACTCATCTCATCAAATACAACATCCATGCTTACCCTCAATTCACGTGTAGCAGGATTATAACATCTATATCCCTTTTTCTCAAGGGAATACCCAATAAACACACATTTTTCTGCTTTTAGATCCAGCTTGGTATGTAACTCACATCCAAAAACTTTTGGGTGAGACAAATCAGCTTTCTTGCCAGTAAACTTCTCCTTTGGTGCTACATCATGTATGGCTATAGTAGGAGTCCTTTTCATGATATAAACTGATGTAGACACAGCCTCAGTCTAATAGCTACGCGGCATTCTCTTCTCGGTTACAATGCTCGTGCTATCTCTGCAAAGTGCCTATTTTTTCGCTCAGCAACTCTATTTTGTTGCAGAGTGTATCTACATGTAAATTGTCTCTGAATGTCATTCTTTCGTAAGAATTCAAAGAACTCATTGGAGAAGTATTCTCCCCCTCTATCCGACCTTAGGCACTTCATATGCTTTCCTGTCTGTTTTTCAGCCATAACTCTAAAATTCTGAAAATGAGTGAACACTTCACTCTTCTCCTTCATGAAATACACCCACACTTTTCTCGTGTGGTCATCAATGAATGTTATGTAGTACCTACAGCCACACTTTTCTCGTTTGGTCATCAATGAATGTTACGTAGTACCTACAGCCACCCACCATAGACATAGTCTTCGCAAGATCATCCCATACATCAGAATGCACAACATCTAGTACATTCCTGCTCACATTTCTGTCATGTGGAAATACATGTTTTGTTTGCTTTCCAAATTGACATGCTTCACAAACTTTCTGCATACCTTCAACTTTAAATTTAGGCAGCCCTGTCATAATTTCTTTAGTTTGCATAGACTTCATTCTTTGCACATTTACATGCCCAAATCTCTTATGCCAAATGTATGTATCTGCAACAACTCCTGAACCATTTGAAAACATTACAGCACTCACTTTAGGCATATTTACATTCAATGTAAACATTCTTCCCACTCTGTTGCCTTTTGCAACCAACCTGCACTTATTTTTAAAGTCTTCTCCATAATAGCCATTAGGGTTAAAACGGACTTGCAAACCGTGCTCAATCATCTAGCCAACAGAAACCAGATTCTTTATAATGTTCGAAACATGAAGTACATGTGCAAGGTACTTTACCTTACCATCCTGCATAGACAATGGCACATCTCCAACATGGGCAATCGGCGGATGAGCAGTGTCATCCCCTGTTTCAACAAAACCTCGTCTTTCAAGACTCTTCATTTCCTTGAACCACTCACCATGACTTGTCATGTGGTTCAAAGCACCTGAATCAACATACCATACATCATCTTTACATGCAGCTACATCATTTCCAGACACAGCATTAACCACATGTTGCATAACAAACAACATCTCATTATCCTCATTATTTCTGCTAGAGGATGCATAGTTGTTTTGCTGCACTTTTCCATTTCGCATGTCACTCTGCTTCTTATAGCAATCTGCCTGCACATGTCTAGGCTTACCACAATAAAAACACCCTCGTGTATCATTATGTTGTCTTTGCCAATTACCACGACCTCGTTGGCTCCCCCTTCCCAACTGGCCTCTTCCACCTGTGTGTTGTTATTGCAAATTTTGGGACTGTTGATGTTGCTGACCATAATTCTGATTACCTGTTCGGCCACCACCACCTTGGCCACGTCCACGACCTCTACCTCATCCTCTACTTGAACTTGTGTAGAAGGCCTACTGCTCTGTTTTTGTTTTGTGAAGACTGTTGATCTTCACCCGAGTTCTTCTCTTCAATGATCAGCATTGACACCAAAATTGTGAATTTGGGAATGTTCTCCTGAATAGACGTCTTGAATGCCTTGTATTATGGCCTGAGACCACGCACACACACTTCCACCTTATCATCATCATCAACAGAAACACTAATTGATGCAAGGGATTCCACAATGCCCTTGATCTTCAAATCATAATCATTCATATACATATTCTTCTTCTCCACAGTATGAAGCTCATTCTTCAACTGAATCTTTTGTGCCTTGGTGTTGGTTTCATACAGCTTCACCAAGGTGTCCCATGCCTCCTTAGGTGACTTGGCATCCTGTATATGCCCAATCATTGTGTCCTGTATGCTAATAGAAAGCTAATACATGACTTTCCTTGCTCTTTGATTCTAATCCTTGAACTCTTTTATTTCTGCAGTTGGATTAATCTCCGGTATCTCCGGTGCCTCCTCATGTTCACCTTCAATGTAGTCTCAGTAACCTTTTCCCATTAGGAAATTTATCAATATAAACCTCCAAGCATGGAAGTTGTTCTTGTCAAGATTCTCTGTAACAATCTCGTTTGTTCCATCATTCGACATCTTTTTTGCAACACAAATATACCAACAACAGCACTCTTTCTTGACCTGCACAAACTGTTGTATTCTTTGCACAGTAGCTGTAATATACTGCACCCAAACTGTTACAAGTGACCTCAATTTGCATACATACACCCAATGGCAACTTTGAGACCTCTTAGCAGTACACACAGTGTCTGCATATCCAATCGCCCTTCCTACAGTTCCAAAAACAGAGTTTGGCAAAGAATCGAAACTTACCCACAGTGCCCGTGGTGAATGCTTACGAACTGAAAAACGGAGGTCCAGACGCGCTCGAAATGCGTTTTCGGTCCGAAAATTTTTCCAACAATCCAACAGACATTATAGTTGTCCTATAGCTCTCCTCCCATGAAGAAAGCTCCTCAATCAGAGTTTGTTTGTCGGTGTCTCCCAAAGAGCTCTCGACAAGGATGTAGTAGGCAACACAAAGGGGGAAGAGTAGATGAAGCTCTTACCCTTGTACCACTTCCTATGCTTCTCTTGCTTACGGCTCAACCCTTAGCATGAACCAAGATCTGATACCATGAAAAGATGCAGGGGAGAAGAGATCTTGAGCTCTTGCAAGCACACACACACTCACACAAACCCTAGAAGAGAGCACGCAAGGTGAGAGGCTAAAAATTATTCTTCTTCTTCACATAACAAAAGAGGTCTACAAAGAAGATAAAGTGACTAACACACATAATAGAGTATATACAAGCGGTCCATAATGTGCTAAATTTGGAATTGTTGGGCGGTCATCACCTTATAACTTCTTCTCATATATGTCACCAATAATGACAACACAAGGGGGCCTTAAAAAATAGAGCATATATGTCACCAATAATGACAACACAAGGGTGGAAGAGCATTGAGAAAATGATTTTTCAACATAGTGATGAATGTGGTAATTAGAGGAGGAATCAATAGTCAATGTGATTACACATTCCAAAGTATTGATAATTGAGGAATCAATAGAAAATAACAAAGCCTTACCTGAATGGAGCAAACAGAGATAAAATTGTAAGGAGATAAAGTTTCCAAAGTATGTGCCAAAACATTTAGTCGACCATAGAGGGATCTATGGCAAAGATTCCACTTGCTAAAGGATTAAGGAGAAGAGTATTGGAAAGAAACCATTGACTCAAAAATCCAAGTAGAAGCCAACACAAGAAAATATGCCAAGGCAACTACAGAGAGCACTCAATAGGGCTATATATAGACCGCCTTACCGAAGAAGAGTTTCAACTAGAATATATTACAAGACTTTAAGAAATTCTTAAAGCTGGGGAGACCTAGGGGCAATTTTAAGAAATGTAATTGTTTAGAAAACTCCTCAAGATGGCATTGTACTACATCCTTATAGCTCTTTTTTGTAGGGCCACATGGTACTTCCCTCAATGAAATAATTCTAGAGGTGGAAAAAGAATTCAAAGGTCTTAATGTTTCTGATGTAATAATTAACAGTGGGGCTAGAGTTAACATAATAAGTGAGGCTACCCAAAGGAAGTTAAGAATCAAGGATCTACACTAGTGAGAGCACCATTCAAAGTAAAGATGGCATTGTGTCCACTTTGTGTGTGGCCGCTCGGAATGGTTTATAATATCAAGCAAGGACACATTCATTGTGATTGAAATGTAACAATTTCAAGCTTATTCAATGTTTCTAGGAAGACTATAAGCCAGCCCAAGTCATTTATGACTTGACAAAAGACACGATGTTTCTTCCAAAAAGTGGATCAAAGCTTTTGACTGGTCATTAGTGACAAAGAAGAGCTACATAAAGGTTCAACATTCAAAGATTAAAACCTCACTTCTCATGGCAGTATTCTTGGTGGGAGAGATTGAGTTATTCATAATTTCCATAAGCTTACAAGAAGAAGAAAAAATGAAGATATTCTTTGAGAAAGCTACATAAGATGAAGAAGATTTCCGAGTCTTGCACCGAAGAAGAAAGAGGAAAATAACAAAGAATAAGTGATATTGGAGGATCAAAAGACAAGGAAGTCAATCTAGAAACTGAGGAAGAACCAAATATAATACTGATAAATGTTGATCTACCACCAAAACTCCAAGAAATATTGATTTCACTCTTTGAGGAATAAAAAGATGTCTTTGCCTAGGAACACATTGATCTTAAAGGCATGGATTCCAAATTCAATTAGAACGAGATCCCATTGGTACCAGCACAGCAGATGAATCCAAACAAGATAAAAAAGAAAATTGACCATCTACTAAAGGCCCTAAGGCTTTTCATCAGTGAGATCTTAAGATATTTTCAATTATGGTGGTTTATAAGCAAAATGGGAAGCGAAGGGTTTCTAAGATTACCACATGCTAAGGATCTATTAAAGATTCTTACATTATAATGTGTAAACTATTAAAGATCCTTTCCTATTTCCATTCATTGATACCATGTTAGATGAGTTTATTGGGCAAGAAATGCATAGTTTCATGGATGGTTACAACGGATATAATTAGTTTCATGGATGGTTACAATGGACATAATTAGTTAAGTATAGCATGAAAGGGTACATAAGGGGATACAACACGTAGTGTATATAAGGGAGCACTCACAAGAAGTAGGGCCTTTCATAGTGCAAAACTTTAAACTTAAATCGCATAATAACAGAGATAGAGAAGAATATTGAATTACCGAAGTATTATAATAGATGGCAAAGCCCCACACACATGTGCTGTTATGAAGGTTGATATAGAAGTGTAAAGTTAGAGGCTTTATGCTAGTAGAATCTAGGGAGTAAACTCATAGTGATGATTGAGAACTATGTGGAGAAGGGACTAGCCATGTATCTATATAGACTTGCATATGCAGGGTGGCCATAATGGCCATGACATGACCACATAGGTATGTAGTCATAGTCAGTGCCACCATCCCTGTGGTGTAAACTTGGCCATGACATGACTATGTAGGTATGTAGTCATAGTCAGTGCCACCATCCGTGTGGTGTAAACTTGGCTCATAAGGATAAACAAAAAACTACTATGTAGTAATACCACCTCCCACAGCCATCAAGGCTCATCTTCGGCCTCACATGGCGTCCAAGACTAAAGTCTACTTACTATATGTGTGGCCCATTATGAGAGATAATGACCCACTGTAACATGTAGCCTATTTGGTAGTGTGCCACATCTATTCGAAGCCATGTCTAAACCATGTGGCCTTGTAAACTACCTTCTCGTGTGAATATGGGGATACTAGCACCTGAGTTACTCAGCCATGGCTACTCCTCATAATGGGGTTCATACAGGTATGGGCTACTTAGAACTTGGATAATATAATATGAGGATGGAGCATTGATATCCCAACAAGATAGAGCAAAGACTACATTCATCATAGAATGGGGCACATTCACGTATAATTTAATATCTTTTGGGCTATGCAATGCCTTCACCACCTTTCAAAGGCAGATGATGGAGAGTTGTGTTAAATTTTTACACAAATCCATGACTATCTTCTTGGATCTTCTAGATGATTTTGCTACCTTTTCAAAGATGGTGGAGCTTATGGTTAATATTCAAGCATTATCTTGAGAAACAATCTCTCTTAACTCTTTCAAACACGTTTTCTGTGTTTTCAAAAGGGAATTAATCTCTTGGGAAGGAATCAACACCTCCTAGCCAAAGGTCAAGATCATCAAGTAGATATCTTGCCAACTAGCATTGAGATCATTTGTTAGCTACATTAGCTCACAAAGACTACCCCAAAATTTCAATGGGGAGCGTAGGAAGAAGAAGCATTCCAAATCATAAGGGAGATGGTCCGATCCTAAGGCAACCCTGGTGGAGTATAATTTTCCATGTATGCATGATGATATTGAGAGCATCCTTGCACAACATCCTGACATAGCTCAATGGAGTACCCGATGATGGAGTAGTATATTTTCTGGTCTATGTCCAAAAGCTACAAATTATCGATAATAATAGAGAACGCCTATATCCTAGAATGCCTATACCACAACTAAAAGAGAAGCATTTGAGATGGTATTTAGTGTTCAAAAATCTAGGCACTATGTGTTGGGGAACTTCTTTTGTTTCTATGTATATGACAAGGCTCTATCACATCTCATCAATGTGGTAGTGAGGCATATTAATGAGGTGGATGTTACTATTCCAATAATTTGTTTTAAAGATTAGCTACAAACTCAGCAAGACTTATTTTGAGGCTAACTTACTATGCAGAAACCTCGGTGCTTTAAATAATAATATCAATCCATGAATTTTTGGATGCTCACCTATTCTTAATAACCATTGAAGACTCAGAATGGCATGACATCATATCCTACTTAACTATCAGGAATTTTCCAGAGGAGGTGGAGATTGAAACAAAGGGAAGGGTACCGTGGTAAAGTCATGGATATTCACGATGATTGGAGGTGACATGATTCTTTAATGATGTATCACAAGAGAATATTGGGAGGTAATTTTGAGTGAGGAGGCACATGTACACAAGGAGCATTACAACCAATATCACTATAAGGAATATAATGTTCATGTATCTGTGGATGATGATGCATCCACCTCATCATCATATATCAAAATAGAGCTTTTCATTAATGCAAGTGGCATAGATATGCCAGACCTTGCCATAGACCACATGGGAGACCAAATAGGATAAATGAATTTATTACAAGACGAGTCAATGAATATCCTAGCTCACCTTAAAATGTTTTGAGATCAAGTTTACATATTTTGCACACCAGTTCATGATTTTATCAAACATGTCTTCCATTTTTTTTAAAGAAATTATCATTTTATATATTTGGTCTCTAGACTAGTTCTCATTCCATTTTCTAGTCTCTTGAATATTTCACATTACTATAGTTTTCGCTACTATATGTGTCGGTTGCTATATACATTTAGTATTAAAAATAGCAATGCATATAATAATGCTTTTAGAAATGTAGCTTAAACACTACCAAAAAGATTAAACACTACTAAATGTGTCGGTTGCTATATACATTTAGTATTAAAAATAATAATGCATATAATAATGCTTTTAGAAATGCAGCTTAAACACCAAAAAAGATTGGTAACTGGTCATGAGCATGTGTAGAGTACAAGCATTATAATGAAGGTGACTTACCTCCTAAAGCAAAAGGTGTAATCCTATTTGCAACAAAACAAAAAAGAAAGCATGGTTCTTTTAACATGGTGAAGTGCAAGCTTATCTACTATGTGGACTTACATACAATTAGCTTTTGGTCCCCCTTATGGTCAAGCTATAAAGCATGCAAAAAGGTGACATTCAATGGACCAATGCCCAAATAAAATTTTCACCCAAATAATGAAGAACCTTCCATTGTAAAAATTAGAGGTATTGCTTATTGAAAGTATTCATAGCTAAGACCTGCCAAAACCATGATATTTTAAACCATGAATTGTAATATTTCTATGTAGATTCTACCTTTTAAATTTTAGAACATTTAAGGCATGAATTTGTAAATTTTCAATTCAAAGTCTACAGTAAGGTTTATGATTTGTAGAGAGACTTTCTTCTCCCCCAACCTATGGGAGCAATAAGGCCCCAAAACGTTTTTTTGGTGGGCATTAATTAATTTGTGTGCTTCTTTTGGTAGGTTTGATTAATATTATTTAGATTTGCTAAGGTTTGGTTGGAGGCTTTTTTTAGTAACACGTTTATACGATTTTCTCCTTTTTAGTATTGTTGAAACGTCTCCTATAGGGGGCCACAATGAGTGAAAAAGAAAAATCTTTCAATTAATCATGAGAAGTATATCTCTTGGAAAGCATTAGCTCCCTCTCTCTCTCTCTCTCTCTCTCTCTCCCCCCGCCCCCTTCTTTTGCAGGTAGATTAGGGCATGACCTCTCTCCGCTCGTGCCCAGTAGGTGGTTGCCAAGAATAGCTCACTTGTTTTGATGAGGATGCACCTTAGGCTGGTCGACGATGTCCACCCACCTCTCGGGCTTCTTTGTCTCGGATACATCCACAATAGGGATCTCCATATCGTTATTGTCAGTATTGCTATGGACTCTGTTGAAGGCTGATCGCTCGTGCGTAGATCTCACGCAAAATTCGGGAACCTCTATCACGCCGGCATTTAACATTGCTTTCACGCTAAGGTGTGGGCATTAAATATTTAATACCCATGGTAGTGGGCATTAATTATTTAATGCACACACAAAAAAGTGAGTATGCGCACACAAAAAAAGACTACTTACCTTCTTTGGTGTGTATTTTCATGCCTCAAATTAAGAAGAATAGTTGGCTGGCCATGGGCACTAACCTTGCCCCCTTCTCTCTAAGACACTCTCTCTCTCTCTCTCTGTGTCTGTGTTTCTCTCTCAAAAATATCATTACTTGCATCGTACCCGCCGACTGTCGCTATTGCATCCGACGGTCGCTATTGCATCGCTTTTGCAACGCATATATAAGCCCATGCAAAGAACGTTTAACTCCAGCTCCTTTTTGATCTGCCGCTGCCGGTTCTTGCAGGAAGCACGCAACGCAGATACGTGCCAGTCTACCAAGCTGAGACATCATGGTCGGTTGATCATTGGCAGCCATTTCTTTTGATCAAGCCACTACTACTAGACGCCCAACGCATAATAGCTAGGCGGCTTCGGCGCCAGCTTTTTAAGGTGTGTACCATGATTGATCTGCAATATAAGCGAAAACATCCCGGCGGCAGCTACCTTCGCTGTGGATGCAAAAGGGCTGTGGTTACCCTTTTGATTACCATGTTTCTCTTGATTTTTCTGCCTCAGATCTTGCTCAAGCTTCATAATTATGGAGCTGCTTCTAGTACGAATAATTCAGTCAAAAGAATAACGCAGCAATATACTAGTGGGCGCGGTGAGAAGGCTGCTTTCGTTGGGCTTCACCGATCAGATGAACATGCAGGTGATGAGGAGAGGGTGTTCCAACCATATGGCTCAGGTGCAGCACTCTTTGTCGTGTATGGAGCTTACAGAGGGGGAAACAACACGTTTGCAGTGGTGGGGTTGGGCTCAAAACCACTCTACACCTTTGGAGATCCTCAGTTTGAGTGCTATTGGGCGCCCTCGACGACGTCCACCTCTAATTCTTCAAGAGATCATCATGATGGGGCCGGAGAGCCCATCATGAAGAGTGGAATGGCATATAGGATGCTGCCGGATGTTAATTACGGGCGAGTGTATACTGTTGTTGTTGTGAATTGCACCTTCACCGAGCCAGTAGGAACATCATCAAATCAGAGAGGCGGGCAGCTGGTGCTGTATGCTTCTCATGGTGACGGGCTTGGGAAGCCTGCAGAACGCATCGTGAACGAAGATGAGAACTCCTACGATCCATCAGTGTTTGAGCCCCCATACCCTTATGAGTTTGTGTACTGTGGCTCCCCGCTCTTTGGGAACTTGAATGCAAACAGAATAAGGGAATGGATTGCATACCATATTATGCTTTTTGGGCCCAAATCTCACTTCATCTTCCATGACGCTGGGGGCATGGATGCAGAGGTGAGGGCAGTGTTGGAGCCATGGAAGAAGTTGGGCTACATCACAGTGCAGAATGTGAAGCAACAGGCACAGTATGATGGCTATTACTACAATCAATTCCTCATTGTCAACGATTGCCTGCACAGAACGAAGTTTATGGCTGATTGGACCTTCTTCTTTGATGTGGACGAGTATATCTACATCTCACCGGATT
This sequence comes from Cibotium barometz, assembly GCF_041138505.1. Lineage (NCBI taxonomy): Eukaryota > Viridiplantae > Streptophyta > Polypodiopsida > Cyatheales > Cibotiaceae > Cibotium > Cibotium barometz. Next base: position 7,593,827 of record NC_141049.1, on the reverse strand, counting down.
CATCTTTTCAGTCTGTGATGGGTCAGTTTGGAAACCTAACCATGCTGCAGCTCAACCAAGTCAGGATGTCAGACAAACTGTGCCAAACGAGAGATGAGGTGGCGGCAAGCGACTCGAGGTAATTAATGGGCCTTTGATTTATTTCAGTACACCGCCGCTTGTTTAACTCTTCTTCTTCTTCTTCTTCTTTTTTTTTTTTTAAAAGTTGGGCGTTAGGAAGCGGGCTTAGTACCCATGGGACCCCCCTTATCCCACAAAGCAGGGGGCAAGCTTCAATCGGTACACAAGGGTGAGGCATCAATGGGGGTAGCCAGCAGGGTTCGAACCCATGACCTGGGTTTTGACAGCGAAGCACCTTAACAACTGAGCTACAGCCCGATGATAAAACTTCTTCTTCTTCTTCTTTTTCCTTTGTTGAACATTAATTAATGAACTGTGCTGTGCTCTGTTGCTGCTGGATCTCTCTCCTCGGAGTTGAATGAAGCAGGGCATATTGGGCTTTGGAGAAGCTGGTGTATCGAGACAAGCAAGAAGATTATGTGAAGACGGCTCCCAAGTATGCGGTGCAAGGGAGGCGGGGGGTGTTTGCGACTGGGGTGCACAGGTCGCAAATAGAGTTGGGTCACATGCAGGGGGAGGAAGGGTGGGCCTGGTGGCCCCAAATGCGGTACTACCACTATCACAACACCATCTCATGCAAACAGGAGGCCGATCTCTGCATGGAGTACACCAACACCAATGCCTCAACAATCACTTTCGATGGCACCCCCTTTGAGTTGGACACATCCATGGTCTCCATAGGATCCCTCATCAAACAGTTCGAGCTCGAGCAAATTGGCACCACATGAGTAAACCCTCCCCCGCACTTCCAGGACGACAAGATAATTGATTCTTTATATAGAGTGGGCATACATAATCTTATGAGCCTTCGACCTTAATGCTACTTAATTGTATGGCTCTCCTACTTAATGTTGGCTTCATTGGAATTTACCAACTTGATAATCCCATAGACAATTGCTTTTCATTTCACCTCAACAATTGTCTTATTATGCCGTGTGTATCTACACTTCATAATGCTTTGAGTTGGTATCGAAGAAAGGCACTACTAGACACTTCTTTATGTTTTGTTCATACGCGTGGAGATCGACATTGTCCCCAAACTATTTAGCCAAGATTACAAAAACTTTGTTGTTTAAATATATGATGCTATACATAAGAAGTCATGGAATAATGGATGTACTATACATAAGTTCTCATCTTTATTTAAGATCCTTTCTTTAACCAATTTTAAATAGAGTATATGAAGAGACCAGCAAAAACATAAATGAACCACTTGAACTCTCGTTTTGGCCACCAAAAGGTCTTTGAAGATTTTATGTGATAAATAAACCTTTAATTCTCTACTTAGGTTTACATGAGATTGAAATTATAAAGTTCAAATATATATAATAGGTTTGTAAGATCCCTCTCTAAGGAACACCCCCCCTTTTGCTATGTAAAAGTATGCAATAAAAAACCCTCCTTTCGATTAAAATTTCTAGAGAGAGAAGAAGAATATGTCGAGAGAGAGAGAGAGAGAGAGAGTGTTTGGTTTAAGTAAATTTTTCATTAAAAGAAATATTTTTCGTTTGAGGAACATGTCTATATGCTTAGTTTCCAATTTGCATTCTATTGTGCCCATATTTTTAAAGTTGCAATTTTTACAAAAATCGTAAACATGATCGAACTTGAAAATTTTTCGAAATTGGGTGTCTGGATTTGGATTAGGGTCGTGTAGCCACTTAAAGTTTATTTCCTTGGTGCGTAGGGAACCTAGAAAAAGACATAATAGAAATTGGAGCTCCCGAGCATAGTCAAATGCAAATTGTGCAAAAGCTAGAGAGGAGTGGCAAATTAATAAAAATGGGTTGTGAAAATGTTGTGTGTCCTGCAAAATCTCATGTGTGAAATCGTCGCTTGAGGAAGAAGACATCTATAAAAAAAAAAGATCATGATAAAATTTGTGTTGATATAAACAATATTGGCTTTTAACATTCTAGAAAAAATCCCCATTAGCAATGTAAGCACCGGTATAAGTGCTGGTGTGATGATTGATGGTTTTACTGGCATTGGGGATTTTAATTTTCTAAAAAAAATCAGGGCAACGGTGCTGAAAAAACCAGTCTTGTCGTCATTCTCTTTTTGATACAATCCCTTCATCCTCTCCTTCTTTCATCCTCATCCTCTCTTTTTTTAATCTATTTCCTCTTGCTACCTACTTCCCCTTCATTCATCCTCAACCTCTATTCAAGATGCTTACAAAGTACGGGCTCCTGTCTTTTACTTAATATGCATCCTCTAGATGATGACTGATCAATTAAGTAATCACTTTAGGGTTACGATTAAGAACACTAACCTTTTCTTGCTCTATATGGGCTCCTCCTTCTTGGTGCAATCCTCTCTGTGAGAAGATATGGTGTTTAAGGATCTTTATAATTCTGCTACTTTTTGGTAGGTAAAGAGCATTCAATGCTTGCTTCTAAAACGTTTTTTTGTTTCTATGTTTTGTAGGTTTCGCTACATTGCTTACTCCTTCAGCTTAGCATAGAATATGTTGCCAATGTTTCCCCCCTAATCATTTACACAAGTACTTTTCTCGGTGTTAAATGTGTATGCTATTTTTTGTCTCCATTACTCTAATATGGATGCATTAGAGAGCTTTCAAATGCTCTATGTATCTATACTCTATATATGCTCGATGTATGTATATATAGAGCATACATAACTCTATTTATGTATATATAGAGAATGCATAGCTCTATGCATGTGCATATATAGAACTATGTATGCTCTATTTATGCATACATAGAACACAACTCTATAAATGCATACATAGAACTAGGTATACTCTATTTATGCCCTATCTATTCTTTAATGAGCATAGATAGGCCATAAATGAAAGTATGCATGCTCTATATATGCCTTATGCAGATGCTCTATGTATGCTCTAATGAGCATATATTGAGCTATGCATGCTCTAATTAGCATACATACAGCTAAACATCCAGCCATTTAAAAGTACAACTAAACCATCAAAAATACAACCCATTTTTGAAAAAAAACTGTTAAAAAGTGCAAGTTTTACACTTCAATACTTTTAAAGATGATAGAGTTGCTCATAAAATCACACATTTTTTGAGAAAAAAAAAACTCAATTTGTAATAAAATAATATTGTCCACAAAATTGGTTACAATGAGAGGTCTTATGTCTCTCGTATTAAATCTTTGACTTTCTCCAGAAGAATTTTTTTGGTTTGTTCTCGTAGATGACCCGACTTTTTCAAGGTAAAACCATAAACAAGAACTTTCACATCCTCCATGCTTAGGCTATCCACGCGACGTTGACTATGATTTGCTTTCTTTCCCTTTTTATTTACTCGAATCATCTCTGGATAATATTTTCCTGATAATGCATCATCTCCATTGACCTTGTACCAGAGTGGACTCAATTAAGCTTACTTTTCCATTTTCCTCAAAGACTTTAAGTACCTTTGCCAACCAAAAAGGACATCTGCTTTCATCATCTGTTACTAACACTGCAATTATTGCACCTACACTGAGCTTCTCAATATTTTCTTTCCACATTTCCTTCATCATCTGTTGCTAACACTGCAATCATTGCACCTACACACTGAGCTCCTCAATATTTCCTTTCCACATTTCCTTCTCTTGCAGCCGTCATTGACTAGTCCTTCTAGCACCAACATACGCTTTGCGAGTCTCCCCATGCACCAATGGTTGCAATTCTTCAGGCAATTCTGTTTGTTGATTTGGCATTTGAATATTATCATCACGGTCTTCAAGTTCTTGTACCCTCCAAAGAAAGGGCTCCAGATTCATCAGTGATCTTGAATTGCTTTGAACTTCCTCAATCAAGATTTCTTGCTCATGAAAAAATGTATTCCACCATCCAAGTGAGCAAGTTGGAAAAAACACATGTTGTGATTGTATGGTCTCTTTAATTTCTATCAAGCATTACTGATAATTGATGGCTCGCTTTTTTTTTTTGAGCTTTTGCTGCTTCAATGCTTGATGCCAAAAGCATTTTTGCTGCCTGAAGAATTTGTCGTTCTAGGACACTGAGTAAAAACTTTAAACCATCCTAAGGATGCATGCCTTTGAGGATGCATGCCTTTGAGTTAGAGTACTTCTTACACCACAAACGTGTTTTAGCTTCTTTTTCTTTTATTTTGAATTGATGTTGGAAACTATGGTCATTAAGCTGAGCGAATGCAGGGCTTGCAAAATCTCCACCTATTGCAAACTCTCTAAAATCATAGGTGCATTTCAAAACATGAATTTCTGGCGTAGGATCATAAGCTTCTTTAAGAATTGTGCACACCTTTGGAAGGTCAAATGCACTTTTCTTAGTAAGTTTGACTGAAAACCTGCTAAACATCTGATCAATTTGATCATGAGTGTGACCCACCAACAAAAATCCAAGTTTGACCTTTTTGAAAACTTTCTGCTGCACCAAGATACTCAAATAAGCAAGCATTATTTGATTTTTGTTTTTCCTTGACGTATTATCTAGCTACACATAAAGTGTGCCAGGTAATTCTCCTTGCCATTCACTTACTGTTTTCTGAATTATGGTGATGGTCAAGTTAGGGTCGTTGTGTAAATTTGGAAAGTTTATGAAAACTTTCGACGTCATCATGCCGTTAAAGATGAGGGCTCCAACAACATGTAGTTGTATGAAATTCTCTCCCTTCAAATTCTTTGGAGCACGCATAAAATGGGGTATCAACGTCTTCTTTTGATCCATTCCATCTATGACTAATCCCAAATACATTTCTTTCTGCTCAAGGCACTTCTTTTGATGCTTTGCTAGCTTTTGACGCTCTGTACTACTTTGTTGTTCTCGATGAGCTTTAAGTGCTTGTAGAATAGGACCTGAAAACACAAAACAATGTAAAGCTAGTTTAAATTATACCACTTGGAATTCTCATTCATAAATTAAAACGTACAAAAAACACAAATCAAACATACCTTTTTCTTCAAATGTCTTTGCCACATCTCTTTTGGCTTTGAGCTCTGCACAAATTTGACAAACCCCCATTCTAGTTTTCTTGGGAATTTTCACATCAGCAAAATACTATCTCCAAACTCTAAGAAATGAAGTTAATGAAAGAAATGACATGTTCCTTCCTTTCAACGTTTCCACATAGAGGTTGTAAACTTCTCCCTTTGTAAAATTATCAGGCAAATGGGTGAATTTTGAATTTGGCATGCGCTCACCATTGTAAGTGACAAATCGTTCCATCCAGCTCTTGAGAAAACACAGCTGAGGAGTGTTACGTGTACTAAATGAGTACCGTGAATCTTCTTCCACTCGTTGCAACCACTTTAAGATCTTTTGCATCCACTGATTGCTTAAACAAAACACTTGAAGAAAACACTTTCGACACACAATCGTGCCGAAAACTGTATATTTTATCTTCTCTCCAAACCTTAATAAAAAACCATGTAATGCTATATTCTGTTGAGCACGTTTTAAAGCAAAGAATTTTTCACGTTCCTGCTTAATTTTTCTGAATCCAAGTGTCCTCAAGCAGTTTTTTTAACAACAATACACCCTACATGCCTCTCTCAATGCATTGCGATGCAAAAACTTGTCTTTTCTTCTCAAGGGAGCGGTTGTCTCCACACGAATAGGCTGAACTTGAGATTGTATTCCAAAATACACAGCTTCAACAAGCTATATTCTCGAATACAACTTCTCTCTGTGCACTTGAGTTGTATTCCAGAATACAGAGCTTCAACAAGCTGTATACTAGAATACAACTTCTCTCTACACTTGAGTTGTATTCTAGAATACAGAGCTTCAATAAGCTATATTCTGGAATACAACTTCTTTCTACACTTGAGTTGTATTCCAGAATACACAGCTTCATCAAGTTGTATTCTTGAATATAACTTCTCTCTACACTTGAGTTGTATTCCAGAATACACGGCTTCGGCAAGCTGTATTCTACAATAACCCAAACTCAATGTAAACCATTAGAATAGACCTTCATGCAAAAAGGATTTGTTTATCTAATTTTAGAAGACATGCAAAGAAAGCAAAAGCTCTCGAGTTCGCGTCGTGCGCGCGCACGACTAAAAAACAGCAAACTATAGTTTTAACATAAAAAACGAAGGAGGAGCGACCCGAGAGTATTTGGAGCAAGTGTTTTGAGGTTTTACCCCGCTTTTGAAGCCAACGGAGCGGTCAGAATCTCCATCAGAGCAACGTAGCAAAAGATAGATTTTGGGGGCAAATTTTTCTCAAATTGTGTTCAAGAAAGAGGTTGTGTAAGTACTTTGGTGATAAAAAGGGTCCTAATTGTTTTGGGTTTGATCTATTCATCTCTTAGTGCTTTCTCCTCTCTTTTATATCTATGTATTGTGTTTTGAAGTCTCTTGTGAGTTGTATTCTGGAATACACAGCTCTAGAAAGTCATATGTTAAAATTCAATTACAAAACACATCTTTGGAGGAAAACAACCTGTTGTATTCTAGAATACATCTCTCTCTCCCTCTTTATCTCTAGTGTACTGAGGAGCTCTCTCTCTTACATTCCTATCTCATGTTTGCTTACACATGTAGGTCCGTTCTTGCATGGAGGTTAACACACACTCTCTCTCTCTTTCTCTCTATGTCTATTTGTTCTCTTTCACTTTTTGTCTTTCTCGTTTGTTTGCCCTACATACACATTTGCTAATCTTAAATCTTGTTTCACTTAACAAATCATATTTTTCATGAGAAATATGATTTTGTCTCTGTTTGTTTATCTTAGCAAACAATGAGATAATGATTTTTTACTGTCTTGTTTTTAGGATTAAGATGGCCTCACCACCAATACGTGATGCTCGAACTTCTACGAAGCAAAAGAAAAGTAATCAAGCAACTGCATCTATCCCTGTGGGTGGCTCAGGACATTCAGGAGTCGACACCTTCCCGATCTCAACTTGCTCCAATTAGTCCTCACTTTCAGGCACCTCGAGTGACTGTGACTCTTCCAAACCCTGATAGGCGTCCAAGTGACCCAAGAAGAAAACTTTTAGCAGCTCACCGGTTTCTAGACTTACAAGATCAACCACCATCAAGCAGAATGGTTTTAGCTACTCATGGACTTCCTCCATCATCTCAAGGAAGCACACCTTTAACTCAACATTAGCAGAAAAAGTCTTCAAGCATCGAAGCTACAACTCTTTGGAGTAGTGCAAGAGGTAAAGCACGAGAAGGATTTGCTTGGACAATTCACTTTGGCATAGTAGGTAAGCACAAGACAATCGTTGCGCCAAACACAACTTTCCTTTCTATTGTTGAAAAAAAGGAGACTACTCTAAAAATACAAAGTATTTAACTTATGGTCGCATTGTTAAAGTCAAAGAAAGTATATCTCGTGGGATCATTCATCATCTGGTAGACAACAACAAAGGGAAGTTTCTTGCAGTTAGAGTTTTCTCTCTGTAAATTTTTGGCTTAAAGAGATGAATCCTATTTCTACCCATAGCAAGAGTTTAAAGATGCAATGATTACTCGCAAATGGGTATGGATGTCTTTCTCTTGATATTAGTGTTTTTCATTAGTGTTAAAAAAAATTCTTATCTTTGTGTATTCTGGAATATGTAGAGAACTGTTATTCTTTTTCAAGTTTGTTTGAGTCATGTCTTTCCAGCTCATATATTGGAATACGTAGAGGTCTAGTCAACTCTAGTTTTCATGTATTCTAATATACATGAAGTTTGTCTAGTCTAGTTTATATGTATTCTAGTGTATGCGTAGTTCATAAAACTTCTTGTCTTTGTGTATTCTAGAATACGTTGAGAACTATTCTTTGTTTTTTAGTATATTTAATTCTTGTCTTTCTAGCTCATATCTTGAAACACTTAGAGGTCTAGTCAAGTCTAGTTTGCATGTATTCTAGTATACAAGAAGTTTATCTGCTCTAGCATATGCTAGAATGCATTCTAGTATACAAGAAGTTTGTCTTGTTTAGTTTGAATGAATTTTAGTAAGAAGGAAGTTTGGCTTACTTTTTATGTCTGGTTTAATGAGTTTACCATGTAGTCTAGTATACAGAGAGATGGTTATAGTGTTCTTACTTTTGCATAAGTTACGTTTTGGTTCTTACTTTTAAGGTCACTCTATCAAGTCTTCAAATCCTCTTCTACTTAGAATGATTTTTTCTTTTTTTTTATGTAGTCTTTTTCTGAAGCATTTCAAGAGCATCATGACAATTTGTACAATACCAACCACTCCACTGATGATTCTGATTATGAAGAGAATGAAGGTACAGACATAGATGACTCAGAGGAAGATGTTGAAGTTCTTGAAGAGACTTTTGGGTCAAAGTCTCAAGATGTGAGTGATACTTTGCTTTCTGGACTTGGAGCTCCAAAGTCCGATCCTTCAGAATCTTCTGGTCTTAATACCATAAGAAATAAAGCCAAAAGGTTTTATATGGTTGATGAGAGACCCTTAATTTTACTAGTGTCTGTTAACCTATGACGGACATTGAGACGTATTATGTTTTACGTCATTAATTTAAATATTCTGAGTCATGGGTCGGGCTTGTCGGCACCATATGTTAAGGATGAAGGGATTGGGTGATCGCCGATGAGAGGCGCACCTTGAATATCAGTAGGATAAGGGTTAGGGTCGGCCGGCCATGTATGGGCGCCCAAGTGTGAACGGCCAAGTCACCTATAAGAGTCCAAATGTAACCCTAAAATCCTCATTCTCATGTGTTGTGAATACAAGAGTGCTCTTGCCTTATCTCCTTGGTTTCCTTCTCCTGCGTGTGTATGTGAGAGAGAGAGAGAGAGAGTGAGAGAGCGATCGAGCGCACTGTGTAGCGGCACGGCGACGGCGGCGAGGCGGTAGAGCGGCGACGGCGGCTCCTCCTTCACGGCTGCGACGCAGGAATCCTTCAAGGCGGCAGTTAAGCGGTGAGTGACACACCTTTTGCATTCTGTTTTGAGCTTGCCTTCCTGGTTGTATGCTTGCAGCCATTCGTGGCTCGCATACGGTGTCTGGCAGGTCCCCAGCTACGATCTGTGCGGCAAAAGCGCACATTTTTGGTGCCGTTGCCGGGGAGTTACCCTGCACCAAGCTCCAGTTTGCAGCTCGGCTGCTGCGTGAAGTTTAATTTACACTACTGTAGGAAAGGCGTCTGTGTTGCTGTTGTGGTGTTTCTGTGGTTTTCAATCTCTGTTTCTGCAATTTGTCTTCTGTATTTCTGTTTCTTTTTGTTATTTTTTCGCTTCGCATGTGGGCGTGCATTCTGTTATCTGGTTTCTGCGCGTGAGAGGGATTTCTGAATCCCCAGATCTGTGCTGTGTGTGCGAACTGCGCCGCGGCCAAGGCTGAACCCTAAGGAAACCCTAGAAAACTTATCTCACCAAAAAAAACAGAAAATAAAAAATTTAAAAAAAATTAAAAAAATAAAAAATAAAAAATTAAATTTTATTTTTAAAGAAAGAACCAAACGTGTGGAGAGGAAAGATTTTCTAATTGGAGAAATTTTTTTTGAAAAGAAAGAACCCCAATTGACCCACGACCACGACCCCGGCCCCGGCCTCGGTCTCGGTCTTTGTCTTTTAATATATATATATATAAGAGAGTGAGCCTCCATAGCTTTCTTTCAAGTGAGAGCTTATGGGAAGTTGGGCCCTATATGTAGCCCACTCCCCAAGGAGTAAAGTGAGTATGTGGGATAAAGCCCTCACCCTTTCCTCCACAAGCAAATAGGCTTTTGCCCCTTCCCCCCAAGGGAAATGGACTGTTTTGAGGACTATAGGAGCTCTAGATAGGCGAACACGGTGCTGTAAAGCACACTAGGATCCTTTGAACGATACGCTCGTTTCGAGCTATCATACGCCCTAGTCCAAGTTCGACCGTAAGTAAGGGGGTCAAAAACGGGTTAAAAACAACACAAAAACAAGTAAAAACGGGGTGCGAAACACTTAAGAAACCACTTGTGTGAGTTTCAAGGGTAGTTACCAACGCACGTAGGGTACCCACGTCACATGCATCTACGCTCTGGTCGGGTGCTGGAGTCTGAGCCACTAGAAAGCGTTTCAGTCTACGCAGGCTCACACCATCCCTCCATGTTAGCATCTTGGCCTTCGGCTGGAACCCAAGGGAGTGCGACCCAAGATCCACGAATAGTGGATAGTGACCCATCTTCTGACTCAGAAGCCATGGAAGGACACCCTACCAAGAACCCTGAGGAGACAAGCCAAAACATGCCAGTGTGGGCCCCACAACCTGGATCTAGCATGTTTAGTCGTCTAATAGAGACTTTTAGTAGAGCTACACGCTCTGAACATGTGACAAGCGAAGTAAATGAAGAAGGAGGGGTAGTGGATTCGCCATTCACATCTTATGTAGACCCTACCCTCCCAAAGAGTGTCCATGTGGATATTCTACCCACTTCGTTTAATGAGGGCCCTACTGAGCTACCACCTTCCGATACTCTTCCTAAAGTAGAGGTCCCTAGAAGCCAATCCATAAGAAGTGACATTGCGTCCACTTCAAGAGAACCGTTTGGCACACCAAGTCTAGATGGGATATTTCTCAATGAAAATTGGGAATATGATCTACACACAGAGACTCTAACGGACCTATACACGGGTTACACATACCATGTAGGTTGGTTAGAAGTCCTACGATCTACATCTAGCGCCACTAATCTAGAGGAGCAACAACACATGATATGTGATGTTATTCATAGAATTATCCAAATTGAGAGGCAAAATAGGGGAGTGGACCTAGTTTCCACTAGCCCTATGAGGTTTTTGGATACGGGCAAGGCCAAACAACCAACCCTATCACAATTGGAGACTCCCTTGGTGAGTCCCATAGACCCTTCATATGTTGTTTCGCCTGGAGTCTCAATGCAGGTTGAGCCCACGAGTAGTAACTTTAGCTTTCCAACCTTGGCTCAACTTTCCATTAGGGAATCCACAATGCCTACCCCAATGATGAGCATAGCTGAAAGTGCACCTGTTACCGCTGTAGTTAGTACGACACCGCTACCTAGTGGAACAGTACCTACAACAGTGCGTGCCAGTGCCTATCGACCCTATGTACCTATCGCTACTCATGCTCAGGTAGCTCCTACGCCTCTTAGTATGCCAATAGCGTATGCTCCACGACCGCCTTATCACCACCCTTATCTAAGAGGAGCTAGGCCTAGCCACATATCATATCCTACGTTATTTGCCAACCTACTCAGACCAACGCCAACTCCTATCTGCCAGGCTATCCCAGAAGTGCCTCCACCAACTATGCCTGCTCACTTAGGTGATCTCGCAGCATTTGCTCAGACGATCGGACGATCCATTGCAGAAAACATGCGGGGCATGCTTGAGAGAGAACCTAGAAGCAAGGCAGTACAAGTGGCTAAGCTCACTCAAAACTTCAGTGGTAACGAGGATGTTAGGAAGCACATTGAAGTCTTTGAACACGTGTGTGATTCCTTGGAAGAGCACAATGAGCTGCATAAGTGTAAAGCCTTAGGCTTAACCTTAAGTGGGAAGGCCGGAGATTGGTATCGAACCTTAAGGGTTGAAGAGCGCACTCACTACCCCACTCTCAAGAGATTGTTCTTGAAAGAATACATACGTGAGGGTGTGCTTTGGGGAGTAGCATCTCAACTCCAAAAAGCTGAACGCGAGGAAGGTGAGTCAGTGAGAGACTTTATAAGTCGATTGAAGCATCTAAATTCTCGCTGCACTCCCGATGAACGCTTCAATAACAACCAACTCCTCGATAGATTCATCCGAGGATTGCGCCACGAGGACATTTACAATGGCCTAGTCATTAGAGGTCTTACAACGTGGGAAGCAGTCACTGCCAATGCAATCCAGTTAGAAGACAACTTGATGATTGCAGGTAAAAAGGTGTCTTCAGAAACAAAATCCGTTAGTTCGCAAGTATCTGGGCACGAGCCAATGATGGTGAAACCTATTGCCAAGGAGCCCAAGATATCTGAAATGTCTGTGACCGACCTTACTAAGGCTCTCCAAGAATACTTTAGGGGTAATCGAGCTCCTCAGAATAGCCATATGTACCCAAGGAGAGAGCAACAATGGTGTTCGGTGTGCTTAGGACCACATAGCACGAGTGAATGTCCCACATTTAGAGTCAAATTCAATGGGAATTGCAATGCATGTGGTAAGTATGGCCATCAATCTAAAGATTGCCTAACACTTAAGCGAATGTTGGCAAACCAGGCACCACTAGCTTGGTCAAACACACCTCAAGTACCCGCGCTAATGCCTGCACAACCTATCGAGCAACCGTCACAGCACATAGTTCCAAGGAATCCGAATGTAGTCCAGTCTGTGCCGTTACCACCGCCAGTGCTAGGACCACAACCTCCACATCCAAGGATTACCCCTGTAAACCAGATGGGTTGTGAGTCACATAGTGCATGTGGGGATTATGAAGAGGAGATAGACCCCACTGTTCCATACGGGATTGATACGTTTGAAATGATTCCCCAGTACTACATGGAGGATCATTTCGAGCAAGTCAAGCCTGTATATCAAGCGGCTGCTCTTGCCACAAGAGGGCAAAACCTTAATACCTTGGCGAGGAGACCACCTCTTCAATGCTACGAGTGTGGTGGACCACATCGTGTAGCAGAGTGCCCTAATAGGCTACAGAAGATCTCTACTCAGATGCAACCAAATCAAGCGAGCACATCGGGAATGCCGGTACTTACATGTAATCGTTGTGGCATAGATCATTTGATCGCTCAATGTCCACATAATCCTAATGCACCCAAGATTACGCCATTGAATTTGGTTGAGGTCACCAACCAAGCACGAAGAACCACACCCATTTTTGTACCCGTGAATGTAGTTACACGGTCAATGCTTCAAAATCAAAACTACATTCTTGAAGAGAGGGATACTGCATCAATCGCTCAGGCAAAGAAAAAGAAAACACGGCGAAAGAGATCGCTTAATGCCACGAGCTCCAAGCCCAGTTCAAAGACTAACATAGGGACAGGAGACGACCCCGTGTATATGAATGATCCTGAAGACGATTCTGATTCAATAGAAACCATGGGGACCAAAGCCACTACCTTAAGGGAGGAACCCACACGGGAGCTCAATGAAGGAGAATCAAGCGAGTACATAAATAAGGGGAAACAGAAGGAAACTTCCTCGGCCCCACAACCAAGTCAGTTAATGCCCTCTCGACCACCCAAACTGACTGAGACTCCCCACCAAGACAAGCCACGTGGGCCAAAAACCCTCAAGAAAAAGATTGGAACTTACCCAAACCCAGTTGAGGAGATTGAACAAGTACAACACTTAAGGGGTTTGGTGGAAGAAACACAAAGAGAACTGGAACCAAACCCGAGAAAAGTTAAAATTCCAGATACAGTGTTTCCTACGCAAGTTCAGCCTCACAGGAACCATAAACCGTTAGCTATACCTAGTATCATTCGGGAAGAAAGCGAGGATAGGACATCCGGAAGTGGGCAAACACCCTTCTTGCTGGAAAGAATGTTTAGTGAGGGAATGCCTGACCCCATCGAAGAGGAAGTGATTCCATCTTCACCAGTCCCTAGTCAAGGGGCGATGTCTCGAAAAGTACCGTTGAATGTGTCTAAGCTAATGGATTTCATGTCCTCTGAGATCAGAACCACGATCATATCCAAATTATACGGAGATCCTGAGCTATTCTTAGCTCTTCGGGCATTTCTCAATGGAGAACTAAAGGCGGGGCTACCACAATTTGCAAATATGGATAGACCTGACATGCTTCAAGATGAAGGGGAGCATTGGGATCTACAACCCAACTTAGATGAAGATTCGGTCATTGAAATACCTGTGAACAAGTTGGGTCAGTACTTTGAAGGGGACGAATCTAATGCCACCCTCCCCATTACTACCAAGGGGTTAACTCTAAAGGGAATCCTTGATGGTGGTGCTGGCGTGAGCATTGTGACTAAAAACTGTTGGGAATCTATGGGAAGACCTCACCTCGAAGTCACAAACATAGTGGTTAAGATGGCAAACGGAACCATAGCTAAACCTATTAGAATGTTAAGGGACCTTAAGATCAAGGTCATGGGATACAAGGTAAAACATACCTTCATTGTAATGGATTTCTCCAAGCATCCTATGTCATATCAAATGATCTTAGGACGTCCTTTCATGAGGGAAGCACAAATGGTGCATGACTGGTCGAAAAACCATGTCTATCTACAATTCCAGGACTCTGTCATTCGAGTTGATCTTGAGAATGGTCGTACACATCCTTTAGGAAGCAAGGTTATCATTGATAATCGATCGGATACCACTATTCACTCCGCCCCATTAAGGTATTGCTATACATGCAAAAAAGAGACTGATGATGGGAAGGATTCTCCTTACATGGATGTCCTACCGGGTATGACTGAGTCGGATAACGTGGATTGGGTACACCTAGCGGCAACCATAGACACATGGGGAAATAGAGGCACAAGTTGGGTAACACCTGCTGAGGGGCAAGATATGCCACCGTTAGTGCCAATAAACATGATAGGTGTTATGCACTTGACTCCTGATGGCGAGAACGTGGTAAACTCCACCGACACTGAAAGTAGCGAAGACTCTGACCAATGCAACTCTGAGTATGAATCTCAAGAAGAAACTGACCCTGAGCCTGATGGGGAAAATGAATCAAATATTCACCCAAATGTGGAAGCAAGGTGCTCAAGGCCTAGGACAGTGACCTCCTGCAGTTCATCCGAAAGTGAAGATCGACCAAGTGAGTTCGAATCTGATAGAAACAAAAATCAAAAACTTGGTAAGAAGAAAACGAGACATAAGCGCCAACGCTATCGAGCTAATGTACGAACTGCAATAAACAAGGAGCGATCCACTGCAGAATGGCTTAGTTATGTAGGAGCCATTGATGCTCATCGGGAAGATAGCGGATAATTGGGGACAATACCTCCAAAGTGTCATGTGGTGTATTCCGCAACCTCATGACGTCGCCCAATTAGAAATCGAAGAGAAGCCAAAACTAAGTCGTACTGCAAGAAGGCGGCAAAACCAAGAGTTGGCTCAACAACAAAAGGAGGCGGAATTAAAAGAAAAAAACCGGGCACAACAAGAACCAGTAGACTTACACCCCGCACCCGAGCATTTCAAATCATTCACCACAGGGGAATGTAAAGTAGTCTACACAAAAGCCCAACGAATGCCTACCCCAATGGGAGTAGCGGTGTCTACGATGGCCCTGTGGTAGTCAAGGAGATAGACTTAGCAGATCCGGGTGAGGAGTCTAAACCAGTTTTTATTGCTCAAGACCTCACCAAGGCGGAAGAAGCTGCACTTATGAAGCTTCTTAAAGAATTCAAGGACATATTTGCTTGGACATATCATGATATGAAGGGTGTTCCACCCTCGGTGGTGCAACACACGATTCCAATGATTAGCACTGCTAAACCAGTCCAGCAACGTCCCTACCCAATGAATCCTAAGTACGCAAAGATTGTACAAGAGGAAATTGAAAAGCTGGTAAAATGTGGATTCATATACCCAATTGAACACTTAGAATGGGTTTCTCCGATAGTCATCGTGCCAAAGAAGAATGGGAAACTCAGAGTGTGCGTTGATCTCAAAAAGGTTAATGCAACCACCAGAAGGGATCATTACCCTTCTGAACATGTGCTTGAAAGAGTGGCAGGCAAGGAGGCATATAGCTTTTTAGATGGATACTCGGGTTACAATCAGATCACAATTACAGTCGAGGACCAAGCTAAAACAGCATTTATCACGGAGTTTGGAGTGTTTGCCTTTCGCGTCATGGCCTTTGGCTTGACCAATGCACCTGCAACATTCCAACGATTGATAAACACGGCCTTTAAGGAATATCTAAGGGACTTCTGTGAAGCTTTCTTAGACGATCTTTGTGTTCATTCCTCTTGGGATGAGCACTTGATGTGTTTACAAAAAATATTTGAAAGGTGTAGATTATATCGCATCTCCTTGAATCCTTTCAAATGCCAATTTTGGGTTAAACACGGAGTTATCTTAGGGAATATAGTGTCCAAAAATGGGATTTCCACTGACGAGAGTAAAATCAAGGTCATTCTGGAATTACCCCCACCCACCAACTACAAGGGAGTCCAACGCTTTATGGGCCACGTTGGTTATTATCGAAGATTTATTCTATTCTTCGCCGAGATAGCTCGACCATTGTATAAGCTTCTCATCGAGTTTATTTGGACCGAAGAATGTGATCGTGCCTATGAGTTATTAAAAAAGGCCTTGGCGAGTGCTCCAATCTTGAGAATGCCTAACTGGGATTTACTCTTCCATGTGCATATTGATGCATCAAACTTTGCTATTGGGTGTGTGTTGACTCAACCTGGAGAACACAAGCTAGACTCAAACTTTGCTATTGGGTGTGTGTTGACTCAACCTGGAGAACACAAGCTAGACTACCCCATTAGCTTTGCCAGTCGCCAGTTGAACGATGCTGAGATGAACTACACCACTACAGAGCGAGAAGGGTTGGCAATGATATATGCAGTAAGGAAATTTCGTTATTACCTCCTTGCCACCAAGTTTGTTTTCTATGTGGATCATCAAGCATTGTTGTATCTGGTAAACAAACCATGCTCCACAGGAAGAATCACACGATGGCTATTGATTCTTCTTGAGTTTGATTTCACAGTTGTTGTGAGACCTGGCAAAAAACATGTTATGGCTGATCATTTGTCTCGCATACCTAATGGTGAGGCTCCTACGGGGGTTGATGATGACTTACCGGACACTTCCCTGTTCATGGTGGAGACAATGCCTGAATGGAGTGAGAAGATTGTTAACTTTTTGGTTAATGGCTTTCCACCCAAGGAGCTTCGTAAAGATCTAGCTCGAAAGCTAATCAAAGAATGCGAACCCTATTGCCTGATAGCAGGGACTCTTTATAAAAGAGAAAAGGATGACGTTCTTAGGCGTTGTGCCCGAGAGGATGAGTATCTATACATTTTGCAAGAGGCACATATGGGCGTAGCCGGTGGTCACTTCTCAGGAGACTTAACTGCGCGAAAGATCTTACAATCAGGGTATTGGTGGCCCACTATGTTCCAAGATGCATCACTCTTTGTGAAGGGTTGCGATGAATGCCAACGATACAAGAAACCCCAGAGGAAAGATCAGATGCCCCTACATCCGATCAAAGTAAACCAACCATTTGAAAAGTGGGGTTTAGACTTTGTAGGTCCAATTAGTCCAGCGGCCCGAAACACACAATCTCGCTATATTATTGTGGCCACTGACTATATGACCAAATGGGCTGAAGCGAAAGCAACACGTAAGGCAGATGCGAGGACAACAGCCAAGTTCCTCTTTGAAAATATAATCACACGATTCGGTTGTCCTTTTGAACTTGTGAGCGACAATGGTACGCATTTTATAAATGAAGTGATTAAGGAGCTCACAACAAATTTCATGATATCCCATCATAAATCTACTCCTTATTATCCGCAAGCGAATGGCCAAGCCGAGAGTACAAACAAGACATTAATCTCTGTTTTGACAAAGACAGTTGAAGCTCATCGCACGGATTGGGATCTAAAGCTTACGACAGCTTTATGGGCCTATCGTACTGCGTACAAAGTGGCTATTAATTATACACCATTCAAAATGGTATATGGCCAAGAAGCAGTCATGCCGTGGGAATTTGTCATTCCAAGTCTTCGTGTTGCTACTCAAGAGGGTTGGGATGGTAATCCCTTAGCAGAACGTCTGTATATCCTTGAGCGGCTAAACGAAGAAAGACAATTGGCTGTATACAATGCCCTTGTGGAGAAGGATAGGAGGAAAAAATGGTTTGATCGCCATCTAAAGGACAAGGACATCAAGGTTGGGGATAAAGTCCTAATGTATGGAGTGCGAAACGAAAAGAAGAAGCTCAAATATGCTAGTAAGGGACCATATAGAGTATGTGAAATTACCCCGCAAGAGTGGAGACTCTCGACGGAGTTGAAACCATTGGATTCCTTAATGGGAGTAAATTCAAACGATACTATGACCCCCTGAGCCAAGAGGAGTTACATGCAATCCATCAAAAGAAGGCAGCTAAAGAACAAGCTGAGCTTAAAAAGATACAAGCGAGAGTCGAAGCCAAAGAACGTCAACAGCGTGCTAGGAGACAACGAGAAGCCAACTTGGGAATTACGCAAGTATTTTTCGAGGAAGCAGAAGAGGATGCATTGGAATCTGACCCACCTCTAAGACACCCAATTGAGTTACAGAGTCCTTACGGGGAGGTGCTGTATAATGCATTATTGGATACAGGAGCTCAACACAATTTGCTATCATATGGCGTGTGGTGTCAACTGGGAAAACCACCTTTATCCAAGAGTTCTATCCAAGTTCAAGGAATCAACAAGAAGAAAACCCCTGTCTCAGGAATTCTGCACACTCCGGTTGCCTATGACAAGGGAACCATAATTCAAAGCTTTTTGGTTATGCCTGCTGGTACCATGGAAGGGACTGTAATCTTAGGGCGCAAATGGATGATGGCCACTAAGTGCAATATCGATTGGGCAACCAGACAAGTCACAACGCAAGAACCAACACTAGGTCTGCTGACCGCTCAAAATCCCGCACCTAAGTCATCCACTCAAATATTAGATAATGAAAAATCACAAAGTCCAGTGGCAAAACCATCTTCGATTATTGGCCACCCCTCTAACGCTTCAACGCCAAGAGTGGAAACAGGCAGAGTGGTCCCTAAAGCTTTGCTTACTATGCCAAAGAGTACATACCAATGGGTCCCGAAAGCTTCGTTAATAGCTACTTTCCCTGCTCAATCTCGTTCAGCCACCAAGAAGCCTTGTAAAAGGAAAGCAGCTACCCACCAAAGAAAGGGCAATGTAACATCACGATGGATCCCTAAAAAATTATTAGTAGCCCAAGGGTACTACGAGGGGAATGACCAGATTTGGGTCCCTAAACATAAGTTGAATCCCTCTACATCACCTGTAAAACCTAATAAACCAAGTGTTGCCACCCCAATGACAACTCAAGACCGTGGTAAGGGAAAGGTAACAGAGTGCTCTGCACCACTTCTTCCAGAGTTAGTTTGGATTCCCAAACGATATCGATCATTACCACCTAGCTCAGGAAGGGGGGAGTCACATGAAGCTTCTAGCTCTTCATGCCAAACACACATTGATATAGAAGTTTCTACATGCTCTACACCTACTCTTGTCAACACCCAACAAAAAATCGATGAGTCTACGTCTCCCCTGGTATCGTCGGAAACCATTTCCTCCATTCGTCAATGGGAGCGTACACTACCATCTTTGCAATTGGATGTGGCCACAAGGGTCATAAAAAGCTATCTGCCCACATCACAACCTATGACCCGCTGGACAAATTGGTTCCAAGAGGCTGCAACATCATTGCAAATAATATGATCTACCCAAGGAAAGGGGGAGCATGTACTCACGCTCGACATTCTAATGCTTCCTCCTTAACCTTCTCCCCTGACCATGTAATTGCCAAATTCAAGGGGATGTATATATATAGCTTTATACACAGAAGAGAAAAGAAAAGAAAAGCAAAAAATAGTAAAAAGAGCAAGAGCACGTTAAAAATAGAAATATCCGTATATACAATCAAGAATTAGATTGACCTGTCATAAACCTACTGATGCTATATCTGTGTTTGCAGATATGGCAGATGCACGATCATCATACACTTCATCCACTCCTACCTTTGGTGAGAGGTATCATCTATACCTTTCTCAGATATTTCACATGTGCTATCCTGTAATTGAAACTGAATGGGATCATATAGATGTACTAGCCAGAGAGGAAAATATTGAGGAATTAGAATGGCTAATTCGCCTATTGACCATGACTGACCCCTACTCCGTAGAGAGGACATATTCCCGATAGCCCAATGCTTTCCTTTTCCACAAGATGACTATCCTCGCATGGTTACATTTTTGATGAGTTTATGTGGATGGGAAAATGAAAAGGAAATATCTGACAATGATGAATGGACGGATGAAACTCATGGCACTACTGAGGTTGACTTTATTTGTTTAGATGATACGGATAGAGGCTTAGCCTTAGGGCTAGAGCCAGGACTCTACAACATCCTCTTACCGTATCCTCAGTAGTAGTGTGGTGACTGGTAGGTAGGTTAGTGTTTTTAAGTTTTTTCTAGTTTAGATTCCTTAAACAAGTCTTGAAATTTTCACACTGATGTGCCTCTCGAGGTATAGTGCTTGTTAGTTGATTGTACAGGTTAAAAAAGTTTGAGGTGGGTTCGCTTTCAAGTCCTGAGACTGCCGTAACGTTCATCAAAATATATCTACATCAAATTGCAAGCTGTCTCATCGAATCAAGGAGATCTCCAATTACAGGTGTAATTCTTCCATACCCACTCTCTTTCGTTTTTACTGTTCAATCAATTGCATAAACTATAATGCATGACCACATGGAAATTGTCAATGTACTACTTAGTTTTTGAAGTTGCTTGCAT
This sequence comes from Cibotium barometz, assembly GCF_041138505.1. Lineage (NCBI taxonomy): Eukaryota > Viridiplantae > Streptophyta > Polypodiopsida > Cyatheales > Cibotiaceae > Cibotium > Cibotium barometz. Next base: position 7,573,278 of record NC_141049.1, on the reverse strand, counting down.
GCTAGTGTAAATCATTAATGAGCTTAACTTTATTGGAAATATTCCTAGGCAGCATGACGTCTTTAGTTAACCTTGGAATACGATTGTCTTAGGTCTAGGGTCAAACCATCTTAATGTTTGACACCTGGCCATGTGTGTGTTGACCTCTAGGACATAGCTATTACCCCTTTGTCGAAAGGATGCAAGACAAATTATAGTTCAGGAGCGAAGATCAAAAGAAATAGATAAAAAAAAAAGCCTACAATAAATGGCAATACAAGTCTATGATGTGCTTTAATGTTGGCCTATCGCCTTATTGATACTTGGTAGGCGAGGAGTATTCTACTCCAGACCGATGCCTTGGTTGGTAGGGGGTAGCCTTGCCTAAAGTAAGCTAATAGATTCCTGGATAATGCCTTGTGTTAAACATGGTACCAGGATCGATGTTAGTTTTGCCTTAGGAAGGTCGCCATTGTGTGTAAAAATTGTCACGTGCATTTAAAAAAAAGAAGAAGAAGGCAAAAAGCTCCTGTAACTCTGATGTTTCTTGTGTCCCAAGGCTTGTGGTATTCACTTGTTCTTAGAGTAGACACAGTGTGGTCATCTGTTTATTTATTAAGCTTGGTTATTTTCCTTGACTTAGGCCAGTTATAAACCTTGATTAACCTTTGACACCTTGCTTACTCTTGATTTACTTTCAATAATTTTAAACTCCTGTTAATTTGCTACACTAGCTCATTCATGTGACCCTTAAACTAAGTTCTCATAGCAACATCCATTGTGGTCAAACATGCTTGAATTTATACACTTTATATCTTTTGAATTCTAGCATACTTTCACTCTACTTCCCTGTTTTGCAGACGGTCAACAACAGCCCTCTCGAGCTTACCATACCATAGCTTCCGAGGACGGAATCTACATCAGGAAGGGGGGCATGTTAACCTATGACGGACATTAAGACGTATTATGTTTTACGTTATTAATTTAAATATTCTGAGTCATGGGTCGGGCTTGTCGGCACCATATGTTAAGGATGAAGGGATTGGGTGATCGCCGATGAGAGGCGCACCTTGAATATCAGTAGGATAAGGGTTAGGGTCGGCCGGCCATATATGGGCGCCCAAGTGTGAACGGCCAAGTCATCTATAAGAGTCAAATGTAACCCTAAAATCCTCATTCTCATGTGTTGTGAATACAAGAGTGCTCTTGCCTTATCTCCTTGGTTTCCTTCTCCTGCGTGTGAGAGAGAGAGAGAGAGAGAGTGAGAGAGCGATCGAGCGCACTGTGTAGCGGCACGGCGACGGCGGCGAGGCGGTAGAGCGACGACGGCGGCTCCTCCTTCACGGCTGCGATGCGGGAATCCTTCAAGGCGGCAGTTAAGCGGTGAGTGACACACCTTTTGCATTCTGTTTTGAGCTTGCCTTCCTAGTTGTATGCTTGCAGCCATTCGTGGCTCGCATACGGTGTCCGGCAAGTCCCTAGCTACGACCTGTGCGGCAAAAGCGCACAGTGTCTAACATAGAATATCCTCCATTGGATCGTGTTTCAAATAAGAGACCACTAGAAGTTCGAACCATTGTCCCTAGACATGTGAGTAATCTTAAAGTAATGATGAAGGAGAAACCAACAACAGATGTTTTACCCCTTCTTGTTCTTGTGGATAAGTCTTCTTGTGTTAACAAAGAGAGTTTTGAGAGATCAAAAATCAATCAATACAAATACTTTGTCTTGGGGGGAGCTCACTCTCTCATTGCTAAAAAAGAGTTATGTGCTGAGTATCCTCATGTGTAGAGAGCCATAAGAAAGTCCTAACATAGGTCTATGTTGGGTTAAGTGATGATGATGCAAAGCTACTTGCCCTTGATCACAACATTGATTCCGAGATGCGACTATCCATGTCTTTCTTACAAAAGATAAGATTTTTTCATAACAAGTGGATCAATCATATTTAGCAAGGTCATAAAGTTGATGAAGCTTTCAAAATCAAACTTTGTGAGCAAGTTGGCCTTGTCACAAAGAAGTCAAGCAAAGCCGGACGCTCTGGAAAAACAAATGTTCGAAGTCATGACAATTTCTTTCAGTTGGCCTTTCATGATGATGGAGAGATATGGGATCTACAAGAAGACATTTTCAAGCTTTGGGAGGAAGGTAAAATTAAAGGGCAAAAAGTAAAGCTCCCACCTGGAAGTCAAAAGGGCAAAGGAACAGGGAATGAGGACACTTTGAAGCCAATTCCTAAAGAAATACGTATCACAAATTGGCGAGCAATGCAACAAATACGTGAGAAAAATATTATCATACCCATCTTGGCACGAGTGAAAGGAGGTTCTTTAACACTCGATGAAATGGCAAAGGAATTAGAACAGTACGTTGCTAATTCTTCTTTTTAAATCTACTTATTTTATTTCATCTAAAGTTATTTTTTCATTTTGTGTTTTTTTGAAATAGGCAAAAGACTTTCTTGTACATGCAAAGAATCATGATTGAAAAACTTAATTGCAAGGATTGGAAGAGGTTCAAATGTTTCATCCCATCACTAGTCAGCCAAGCTCCTTAGAGCGTTTCATTTATCTTTTCAAAAATGCGTTAGGTAAACTACATATTTGAATAGATTTTTTTAATTTGAATGTTTTTGAAGGTTTTGTAAAAATTTAGATCAAATATTTCAAAAAATTGATTTTGATTTTTGTAATCCAGTCAATGTGTATTATTTCAAAAAATTGATTTTGATTTTTGTAATCCAGTCAATGTGTATTCTAGAATACATTTAATGTTTACTTATTTTCATTTTAACAAGTCTCGAGCACCTCGTGCTCCCATAAAGAGCATTCCTCAAGAGTTTGAGCAACATTTGAGTCGTGCAAGGACAGAGCGAAAGAGATTAGAAGAGGCACAAACTTTGGAGACCATTCAAGAGGCAAATATTTTCATTTCTGATGATGTGTCTACAGAACTAGTTCAATATTTTGTTCATGAAGGCAAAGTAGAGAACATGGAATCATTTGTGACTGCACAACATTTCATTTTAGCCATTGTTTGCTAATGCACCGTATGGATTTAAGGCACCACACTCAATACACAATGAAGTAAAGTACGGTGTAAGTGCATATAAAAGAGCCATCGACGCTTTCAAGAAGGTCACAACGGTTGAATCATGGGCACTGGTAATTTTTCATGCTCATGATCAAATCTCTAGTGTAGAGAAAGCATTTGTTGACAATCAAATGGTCCATCAGCTATGCATATGGTGTAGAGAAAGCATTTGTAGCATTTGTTGACAATCAAATGGTCCATCAGCTATGCATATGGTATATTAAATTTCAAGGATTCTTTTGCAAGTTATAAAAGCTTAAGTTAAAGCCTAACTTTTTCTTTTGTAGGACAAAGCCTAACATCAAAGGCTATAAGCTTGACAGACTTTCTTTTGCTGCCGAGTTTGCTACCATTGGTTTCTGGTCTCCTGTAGGTTTGAACAGGAAAGGAAATTTTAATTTTGCTTCGAAACCTAACCGAACAAATATTTTTGATAGACCAGGCGTGTGTCGAAATCTTAGGGATCTTTCTGGTGATTCAAATGAGATCATGAATCCTTATCAAAAACCACAACTTTTTATTATGGATTTAATTGAGCTTCTATCTTTAAAAGGAGAGTGGATCATGGATCTTTTTGCGAGGACAGGTAATCATACAACCTTAACTTTTTACATATTTTATATTGCTCATTTAAGTGAGCTTTACCATGTTGATTCTTTTTTTCTTAGGAACAACCACTATTAGTGCTCTTAAAAAAGGAAGGAATGTTGTTGCTATTGAGCTAGATCCAGTTCAAGTTAGTTTTATTCAACAACGAGTCACTGCAATGAAAGAATTGCCGAACGAGTTTCAAGAGGTTGGAATGAAAAACATGGCAACAAACCCAAGAGTGGTGGATGCGTCTGGAGAACCTCAGCCTCCCTTTTGACCTGATGAAATGCAGTTTGCAGATCTTGAGCCTTATGAAGATCCACATACTGTGGATATTGATATTCCTCTTATGGAGTCAACACCACTCATTGTAGGACGCGAGCAAATTGATGAAGAAGTTAGTCACGAAGAGGAGGAATTTCCTGTGCTAGAATAGATTTAGACACTTGTAGTTTCAAACAATTTTTGGTATTTAAATCCACATTGGGGGTGTTCAAGGATTTCTAGGTTTTGAGAGTGTTTTGAACAACGTTTGTTTGTATTCAAAACTAGCATCACAAATCTTTTTGAGGAGCTTGCGTTTTGAGATTGGTTCAAAAATTTGGTCAAATGTTATCACTATTGAAGCATTTATAGGAATTGTCTCGTAATTAGACTTGTTTTTTTAATCAATGAAGATTAATTTAATCATGACATTAAAGTTGTGCGGTAAAAGTAGTTATATTTTGCTTTCTAGTAACGATAGCAATAATTTTGTATTCAAAGTGAAGCTCTTTGTTGTGAGTCTCTAATGCAACTTTTATGTCATGTTTTTTTGTTTGAAATATTCTAAGGTTTTGTAGTTGATAGGCTTGTACTTAGACATCAAATAGTGGAAAATTTGGTAAATTTTTAATTTAGCGAATGAATCACTTGCAAGTATGTTTTACGTTAAGCAAAAAAGTCTCTTTTTAAAGTTCTACTTTATTGGGCACATCAAAGATTCTTTTGGTGCTAGATTTGGATTGTTTTTAAAGGATTTTTTTGGTCTCTCAAAACTACAACTCACGACCAGTTGTATTTTCAAATGGCTGGGTGTTGCTATATGTATACTCTATGTATACTCTGATGTTTTCTCATTAAAGCATGTGTAGCTCTATGTATTGCTCTAATGTTTTATTATTAGAGCATGCATAGCTCTATGTATGCTCTAATGAGAAAACATAGAGCTATATGCATGCTCCATTTATGCATACATAGAGCATGCATAGCTCTATGCATGTATAAATAGAGCATACATAGTTCTATATATACATAAATAGAACTATGTATGCTATTTTTATGCATGCATAAATCTATACATGCTATTTTTATGCTCTGTGCATGCATACATAGGGCAAATGTAGCTCTATGTATGATCTTTATATGCATGAGCTTTGTTGACCCCATTTTGGGTTAACGAAATACAATCTTCTCTGTACACATGCACTACAATGCCCAAGTGTGAATAAGGGCCAGATGTATATAAGTAACTTTTTTTCATAATCATACTATCTTCTCTGTACACATGCACTACAATGCCCAAGTGTGAATAAGGACCAGATGTATATAAGTAACTTTTTTTTCATAATTGAGTCTTGTTATCTACTTGCTTTCTTGTGCTCTAGTCTTGTATGAGAGGGAGACAGTTGAGAGCAGTATGCATGATTCTTAGTGCATGTGTCTCTTGTCCATTATGTGAGAGTGAGCAAGAGTGAGGGGAGTGAGAGCTCTTGGAGGTGTATGCGGAGCTTCTTATGATGACAACTAGGAGTAGGATTCGGAGGAGAAGAAGCTAGCACCAACTAGTGGAGATTAGAATCTTCAAGAGATACAAGCTTGAGAATCGGCAAGTCCCCCACCATGATAGGTTAAGGTAAGCATGACTTGATGTTTGAGAAATCTCACAAAGAGTGATGCAAGCCATAACATATTTGGTATCACTGTCTGCCACCCAAAAGGAAGAAAAAGCAACCAGTTCTTTTTCTACTTTTTTGAGTCCCCCCATTGCTCGCCTCAAGCCCCTTTCCCCAGAAACATGGCTTCTTGAAGCAATGTGTGTGGTAGAGAAGTGGATAAGGTTGGAAAAGAAAGGAGAAAGAGAAGAGAAAACTAGTGTTTTTTATGCTTTTTGTTGTTGTTTTTTATTTGTACGTATAATACAAGCTAAGAAAACCAAAAAATATATATCATTTGTATTCATTTTTGCATTGTAAGGTCTATGAAATCATGCCATGATTTCATTTGTATTCATTTTTGCATTGTAAGGTCTATGAAATCATGCCATGATTATGTAGGAATGGCCCCATATTCTACACCTTTTAAAGGAAAAAATAAGAGCAATTGGATCCCATTGCATGATTCCCCATAAAATTTAAAGTGCATGGATCTATAATGGATCATTTGAGTAGGAAATACTCACATTGGCACCTCCTACCATAGGCTAAAAACCAAATCCTGCATAGTCACAACTCTGATTTCGTTTCCTACTAAATCACGTCGGTGAATACAGGACTGAAATCTCTTGTAAACCTTTTCAACAAACAGTGTGACAGGAGTGCCAATCACCAAGCAAGCAAGGTTTAATTCTGTTGGAATCGAAGATTCGAATCTGGAAAAAGTGGAAGAGCTTCGTGAACCAAGATTTATTTTACCAGAACCATGTAAATCGGAAATTATTTTGTCAAAACCATTGAGCAAGAAAATAGTTTGGATTGAACCTCGATTGAACCAACCAAGATTTGGCGTGACTGTGACAAGGTCAAAGGGTTGATTTTCAATTCCGTGTGATGAACCGTGAGATCACAACCATGATTCCCCACAAATCACGGGTGTGTCATCAGAGTTGACCACCAATGGATTAACTTTAGATTTTCTAACATAATTGGCCAATAGGTTGTTAGCATTATCCTATCTTATCTAAATCATGTCGTGACTAATCGTTTATATCATGCCAAAGACGTGCTGATCAAACAAGACGTGATCTCGGTCGTGTGAGCAGACAAGCCATGATAAGAGATATGGTGATTAAACAACTGAGGTTTTGTTCCAAGATCATGGCCATGATTGATAATCATGCCTATTGAAATTCAATGGAAGTGGTGGAAAACTAGGATTAATAGCTAGGATCATCACCCTTAAGCACTCAACCTTATCCATCTTGAGGCATGTTAGATCAAAAGCTGAGGTCCCAAACCCTACCTTGTGTTAGTCTATGTCCCTAGCCCCTAACCCTAGTCGTCTCGGGATGTAACATACTTCCCTCCTTGTGTTCAATTCACGTCCTCTTGAATGCATAAGGAAACAAGCCTATGTAAGTGAATCCTTGAATTTGGACATCTTTCCATAGCATCTACTGAACTTTACTACCTCTTTCCTAAGCCATTGTGTAAGTTGAATGATGAACAGGCTAAAGAAGGTGCAAGGAGAGATTCAACCAAACCACATAGCCGCGTACTAAAAAGAGAAACCCTGGATGTACAAACAAGGAATTTATTAACCTGAATGAAGCCATGCAACCCTTTTTTCTCTATAAGGGGGTGATGGGGTTGTGAAGGGGTCAAAGGAGTGAATAGAGACGGGGCGCTACACATTTCCCTACTACGTATTGCCCCTTATTCTATTGAATTGACTCGAAGTCAATGTAGAGGGTATAGGTGCACTGTGAATTTTGCCAATTGTACAATTTCATGCACTTGAGATTAAGGTGAGTAGTTGGTGACAGGATCTCCCAAGATGATAGTGCATCTAATCATCAAGGATCCTCTTGTTTTAATGTGTGTATAGTTTGAGGAGACGAGACTCCATTGAAACATCAAGTAGCAAGGACTCCCCACGGAGGCCCCTCTCATGAGGAGGCAATTGGAGGCCAAGGTGCCTCACCTCCAACTATATTTGGTAACCTCTTTGAAGTAACAAGGGGAATTCTAGGAATTCCAACTGAATCACACACGGATGACTTGGGTCAAACAATGGGCAATGAAAGGGAAACCCAAGCCATAGGGGTTAGTGTTTAATTAGTACCTCCACTGCCACTGTAACATTCCAAGAGGCTAGTGGATTGACATCCACCCCCAACCCACACCTAGGATGAAGGGAGACAGTGCAAGTGCTTAAAGGACAGGGAGGATGTTCTTCCCCACCATTGAAGAAACGGACCTAGAGTATAGACCACGAGAGGTCCAATTACAAATGCATGTCCTAGAGTGAGAAAGGCTACAATTGGAACTCAAGAGAGAAATGGCGATGAAAGATGAATGTTGTAAACTAGCCATTGATTTCAAGGATAACATGTTGGAATTACCCCAATCAGATGATTTCTCTTCCATAATCTCAGATGTGTCTCGCAAGCCTCAAGCCAGCTTAGCAACTTGTAAAAGGTGGGAAAATAGATTAAAAGTCTGACTGTAAATAAACTTAGCACCACATTACTAGATAAATTAAGGTTGAGACATACTAGGGAAGGTCTCTAATGAACTATCACCTCTCCTTGGGATAGGAGGTGATTTTCTACCACTAGCAGTACCATTAATGTCTTTAATGTAGATAGCACTAATAATAAGCACTTGCACTTACTAGCACTTATTGCGACTAACACTTGAACTTACTACCACTTACTACCACTAGTACTTCCTTTTGAGGTTTTCAATCTATTTCAACTGACTGCTTACTAGGACTTGCAAGTACGTACTAGAATTTTCTAGCACATATTAGTACTTATTGGCACTTATTGCTGCTAGAAGTACTATTAAGGTTTTCAAGCTAGTTACCTCTAACACTGGCTAGAACTTACTAGCACTATAAATCACTTATTACCACTAGTACCACTACCAAGGTTTTTAATTTAGTCGGTACTCTACACTAGGTGCCACGTACGTGTGTGATACTAACTAACACTTTGTATCATTGAGCAGTGCACCTACTAGTAATGTCTTCATTTAATAACTAGTAAACATTTAGAATACATGCATACAGTCTTAAGCTGGCACCAACTCTTGCTAGCACCTGCTAGAGCTTATTAGCATTCATTGGCACTAGCAGTACTTTTAAGGTTTAAATCAAGTTTGCCAACTCTAGTGAGCACCAACACTTGCCAGCTTACTACTACACCAACTAGTTAGCACCAGCACTTGCTAGCACTTACTACCAACTAATAGTATTGCCACTAGAGCAGTACTATTAGTGTCTTTAATCTAGTTAGCACTAACTAGCACTTGCACTTACTGCCACTATTATGGTTTTCAATATCTTTGCCAACCAGTAGCATGAGCACTTGCTACACTTACTAGATTTTACTACCACTAGTAGTAATATTAGTGTCTTTAATCTAGTTAGCACTAACCAAATTAAAGACACTAATAATATTACTAGTAATAGCACTAGCACTTGCTTATAGTTACTAGCTTTTACTACCACTAGTAGTAATATTAGTGTCTTTAATCTAGTTAACACACTAACTAGCACTTGCCAGTTTCTAGCTTTTACTACCGCTAGTAGTACTATTAGTGTCTTTAATCTAGTTTGCTTTACCTTATACAACCTTGAGGAGCTCCATAGAAACACCTCAAACCATTCAAAATAGAAAATTAAAAAATGCTCCATATTCTCAAGGATAAAGACAATGTGACTAGGTGACTTCGCGGCATTCATGTGCAAAGCCATAGGTTGGTACCATTTCCATAAATCAAGTCTCAACAATCTTCACAAGAAGACCACTCCTACAAAAGTAGTCATGGGGGCACTTGTATTAGTGGGGGTGGAGGGGGCGAAGGCACAAGCAGCTCATATAGCAATAGTAGTGTCTCTTGAAATAAAGGACATGTCCCTAGCCTCTCTAAGATATCTCCTAACTTTGTGCAAAAATGGTGATATTCTCTCCATTTCTGATTCTCTCCATGGCCCGTGTTTTATGACATACCATATCCTTTTCACTTCTTTTTCCTTTTACCAGCTAGGTAGTAGCGGGTTACTTCAAGTTAGTGGTAATGGCTACTAGTAAAATGATTTGCCTATAGTTGTGTTGGAGTAATGTTTACTAGTTATTAAATGAAGACATTACTAGCATACGCACTGCTCAATGCTACAAAGTGTTAGTTAGTGTCAAACACATGCACAGTGCCTAGTTATTAAATGAAGACATTACTAGCATACGCACTGCTCAATGCTACAAAGTGTTAGTTAGTGTCAAACACACGCACAGTGCCTTGTGTGGAGTACCGAGTAAATTAAAAACCTAGTGTGGAGTACCGAGTAAATTAAAAACCTTGCTAGTGCTACTAGTGGTAGTAAGGGCTTTATGGTGCTAGTAAGTGCTAGTTCTAGTTAGAGATAACTAGCTTGAAAACCTTAATAGTGCACTAGAAAAGTGTTGTGCTAGCTAGTTGAAACAAATCAAAAACCTCAATATTAATTACTAGTAGCATAAGTGCCAGTAAGTGCAAGTGCTAGTGGCAGTAGTTAGTGCTGACTAGACATTAATGGAAGTAAGTCAGATGCTAGTTAGTGCTAACTAAATTAAAGATATTAATGGTACTACCACCAATGGGTAAAAAGTGCTAGCAACAAATGCTGACAAGCGCTAGTTAGTGCTAACTAGATTAAAGACACTAATAGTACTACTGGTTGTAGTAAAAGCTAGTAAAACTGTTAACAAGTGATGGTGCTAACTGTTGGTGGTACTATTAGTGTCTTTAATTAGTTAGTGCTAACTAGATTAAAGACACTAATAGTACTATTAGTGGTAGGAAAAGCTAGTAAGTGCTAACTAGATTAAAGACACTAATAGACTACTAAAAGCTAGTAAGTGTTAACAAGTTCTTGGTGCTACTGGTTGGCAAAGATATTAAAAACCTTAATAGTAGCAGTGAGTGTTAGTGAAAGTGCTATTAAGTGCAAGTGTTAGATAGTGCTAAGACACATAGTACTGCTAGTGGTGGATAGTAAGTGCTAGCAAATGCTCACAAGTGCTGGAAAGTGTTGGTGCTATAACTAGTTGGCAAACTTAAACCTTAATAGTACTACTAGTGCCAGTGAGTGCTAGTAAGTTCTAGTAGGTGCTAGCAAGTGTTGGTGCCAACTTAAGGCTTTATCCATGTATTCTAGATGTTTACTAGTTATTAAATGAAGACTAGCAGGAGCACTGCTCAATGCCACAAAGTGTTTTAGTACCGAACACATGTACCGTGCCTAGTGTAGAGTACCGACTAAATTACAAACCTTGGTAGTGCTACAGTTAGTGGTAGTAAGGGCTTTATGGTGCTAGTAAGTGCTAGCTAGTGCTGGGGCTAGTTAGAGATAACTAGCCTGAAAATCTTATTCATACTTCTAGTGGCAATAAGTGCTAGTAAGTACTAGTATATGTGCTAGAAAATTCTATTAAGTACTAGCAAGTCCTAGCAAGTGCTAGTGCTAGTGCTAGGTAGCCGGTTGAAACAGATTGAAAATCTTAATAATAAGTACTGGTGGCAGTAAGTATTAGTAAGTGCAACTACTAGCTCGTTGAAACAGATTGAAAACCTTAATAGCAAGTACTAGTGGTGGCAGTAAGGGCTAGTAAGTGCAAGTGCTAGTAAGTGCTAGAGCTGGTTGAAACATATTAAAAAAAAGTAGTAGTGGCAGTAAGTGCAAGTGCTAGTTTAGTGCTGTGACTACATTAAAGACATTAGTGGTACTGCCAGTGGTAGAAAGTGCTAGTAAAATGTCAACAAAAGTGCTAACTTGTTTCCCTAATCATTATCACATATTAAAGCTATCTACTATCAAGAGAAATGTTATAAGGTAGATTTTTAGATGGATAAAAAACTAATTTTTTCCACCAAAAAAGTACCAAAATTTGGAAGGATCATCCATGCTTGTTGGAGAACAACACAATGATCATCGATGATAATGCCTACAAGTTTTATTTAACCCGTCAAGGCATGACCTTGCTAGTAGTCCCCAAGATGGAAAGTTAGACAGCCAAAGACATTGATAGTTATCTCACAAAATACATGTACACCATATGTGCCTCTTGATGGAGAATCTCTTAAAGTGCTAGATACATTGCTAGAAGTTGAAAAGATTAGAGAGCAAGACATAAGAAATAAGAAATAAGAATGCTTAGTAGCCTCTTCGTGCAAAAAGATCACATACCCACCTTCGTGCAAAAAGATCATGTACCCACCTTTTGATGACATTTATATGTGTAGTTTCTTATAACTTTATGTGTACAGAACTTAACATGTTTATGTTGTTTCTTATAACTTTAATGTACAAACCTTTAATAAAGATTTTGTAGTATGTAAAGCATCTCATCTTTGCTACTTAAATTTTATACTTTTTGTTTATGCTTTGATGATAAATTTGCCTCAATGCATAGCCATCAATTAGATTAATAGTAACCTTTTAAAGTATTATTTACTGGTAATATCCTATGGTACATGTGTGGAAAAAGATTACCCTTCTCTACAAAATTGATTTTGATGGTTTCATTGTGTGTGTGTGTGTGTGTGTGTGTGTTTGTGTTTGTGTGAAGAGTTAATCCATTAGTTTTGATTAGCCTCGATATGTCTAATGGTTAAAGAAAAAGAAGGTAAGAGTTTATGTAAGAAAAGCTTAATCTAGTTCTAAAAAAGAGGTTTGTATCATTGTACCATCGTGTACCTTCTATGAGATGGTGAGGCTCGGATTTTTAAAACCCATATTGGCTCTCCTTTAGGGGCATGAATTGTAGTTATGGGAGATAATGGCTGGCTGGTTGGATATGGAGGCATGGACTAATATATATCTTTTTCACTGCAAAAAAAGTAGGGGACATGGGCCTTCAAACATGCAATATAATTGGATGAAAAATACAACAAACATAGTCAAACTTCACACTGATGAAAAAAAGTAACAAAGCAAAATTCAAAAAAGAAGATGTCTTCATTCTAAATACATGATAAAGCTTTTCCATGTCTCATGCCAAAAAAAGATTATTTCTCAAGGGGCATGCTATTATATATAGCTTCATGTACTTGAGCTGAAAGAAAATATAGCTTGGAGTCACTATCAATTTCTCTCATTGGAAATTTGATGGCTCTTACCAAGTAGGAGTATATAAGAGCTTCAAGTTTGGTATGTAAAAGGTAGTAAGGTTGATCATCCTTCTTTACATAGTATATACCCTTTACTACATATGAATTTCCTGCAATGGTATTTCCCCACCCATCCTACATGGCCCAATCTATTATCTCCTTTTCAACCATGCATTTTAGGATGTAAAAGTCCACACCCTCATCATTGTGTCTCCCTCAACATTTATTGCAAAATTGTTTTCGATGTAAAGAACATTGCCAAGAGTGACGTAATGCCCTTCATATGTAGGCTCATCACAATTTTGATATTCATGTGTAGGCACATAACAAAATTGTTTCCAATGTAAAGAACATTGCCAAGAGTGTCATAATGCCCTTCATATGTAGGCTTATCACAAATTTAATATTCATGTGTAGGCTCATCACAAATCTAATTTTCAAGTTCTATGCCCTTTATTGGGATGAGTACACCTATTCCACATGCATTTTAGGATGTAGAAATCTACACTGCCTTGGCATTTATTGCAAAATTATTTTCGATGCAAAGAAAATAGTGTCATGATGCCCTTCATATGTAGGCACATCTCGCAGATTTGATATTCATGTGTAGGCTCATCACAAATCCAATCTTCAAGCTTCAGGTTCTATGCCCTTCATTGGGATGTGTATATGATACTCCCATCCTACCAGATGTGACTCGTTCCTACACATGTTCTCCACAAACCACAAATGTAAGCACTGCAATAGCATGACCTCTTTCTGATTTGAGTGTTGTGATGCTGTGTGTTGAGACTCTAGAAACTAATGCAGAGATTCACAATAGCATGAGCTCTTTGTGATCTGAGTGTTGTGATGTCATGTGTTGAGATCCAGAAACATAATATAAACATTAAGAATTGGGAACTAGTTTATAGTCCCATGAGAGAGATATATCCACTTCTCCAACTTTCATCCAAGAACACTCGTTTTATATCCCAGTTTTTGATGGAAAGGAGGCTTGAACCACGTTTCACATTGTTGTGATGGAAGAAAAATCACCACATTAGTAGTACATATTGGAGCCTTATAGAATCTACCTTTAGTTATTCGTGCGTCAATGTTCTCTTCACAATAGCCCCTACTCTATCATGCTCCCCCTTGACATGCCTAGATCAAAAGAAATTCCACATCATCTTCAAGCCGATGAGCGTGTTATACCATGAAATAAAGTAAAAAGGTCACTTTGCTTTGAATTGGCTAGTAGCAACATTTGACTAGACCTAGTATTGCTGAAATTGTACTCCTTGTTCTAAAAAACCACTTGTGATGTAGCATGAAACAATGTTGAACAAACAAAGTGACATGCACCTTGTCATCAAAAATGTAGAAATGGCAAGTTTTTTATACCTCACCTTGTATTTGAATATACGAGATGTGAACAAGAATATTGACCTGGTTTGAATGCCAATGCATAGACTATGTCTCATTTTGCTCCTTGAATGCATACTTCTATAGAAAATCCACCACAAACACACCACAACATCTTCAAGAAAAGTATGCACACATGCTTTTAACTATTCAGCTTGCCACCTATATATGAAGTTGTGTCGAATGAGTTTTTGAAGGTGACCACTAAACAACTTTAATAGGACATTGTAACTCATTTTCTTGATTGCAAGTACTTTCGTTGTCTTCCTTTTTCCCTTAACATCAACACCGGTAGTCACCTCTTTGAACACCTTCACTGAAACATGATGGTTACATTCGGCAAGTTTTTATTTTCATGGGCCCACAACTACCACACTCTCCGATGAGGCATTTAAAGTGATGAAAGCTGGCTCACACAACACACCCATCCACATAGATGTAACACAGGTGTATATATGATCAAAAGCTCACATAACATACCCATACACATAGATGTAGCACTGGTGTATATATGATCAAAAGCTCTGCAATTAGATATGGCGTGGTCACGCTCACATATTTCATAGCTATAAGAACAACTCACTCCATGAAGTCCCGTGTTGGGATGTCACTTCTAGATGATTGAATCCTTAAGAAAGGCCATCTAGACATGTTGAATGCAATAACATGTATATCTATCCTTTATTTTCCGAACAAAATAGGGTTTAAGAAGCTCAAATGAGCATTGCAAGATTTTGATATTGTAGTCAAAGTGCTACTTTTAGAAGCACTCTGACTACTATGATAACTAGCAGTCACATAGAGCCCAACTTTTAGAAGCACTTGATAGGATTGACTAGCACCTCCTAAAATGCCTTGATAACACTGACTAGCACCACCTAATGAATTGTAAGGTACATTGCCTTGATATCACTGACTAGCACCACCTAATGAATTGTAAGATACATTGCCTTGATATCACTGACTAGCACCACCTAATGAATTGTAAGGCACATTGCCATGATAACTAGTATTCCAATTGCTACAAGTACTGGCACTTATTAGCACTAACTAGCACTACCAAAAGAGCTATAAAACACTAGAACATACTTTTTATTAACTACCTATAATAACTTGGTAGCACTTATTATTAGCACTACCTATTGAGTTGTAAGGCACTAGAACACTACCATGATAACCAACAATCTAAAGGCTAGTTTTAGTGGCACACTTGTTAGCACTAACTACACCAACTATTATATTATGAGGTACTATAACATTGCCATGATAACTAGTAGTAGTTTAAAGGCTATTTTAGTGGAACTTGTTGGCACTAGCTACTATCACCATCATATGAAGTGAAAGGCAGAGTGCTCCTCTATTAACTAACAGTTCATTTGATAATCATAGTAGCACTTGTTAGTAGTTATTGGAAACATGGATCCTCCCACTTCCTGAGAGGTCACCCATCCCAATTGTGTTCCTGCGCAAGCGCGATTAGCTGAGGTGTTCCAGAAATTGTTCTAGCCATCCAGACCCCAAAACCTTAAGGTGTTACGTGACCTATGGTAATCCAATTTGTAGAAGCCTCAACTTGCCAAGATTCAAACCCAGTCTCACCACGTGAGGTGGTTCTCTCTAGAAGTGTGGATTGCATCTCTAACACCCCCCCTCAAGCCACACTTTGGTTGAGGTCTTAGCTTCCAACATCACAACCTGGGCTCTGATACCATGTTGGAAACATGGATCCTCCCACTTCCCGGGAGGTCACCCATCCCAGTTGTGTTCCTACGCAAGCGCGCTTAACTGAGGTGTTCCACAAATTGGTCTAGCCATCCAGACCCCAAAACCTTAAGGTGTTAGGCGACCTCCGATAATCCAATTTGTAGAAACCTCAACTTGCCAAGATTCAAACCCAGTCTCACCACATGAGCTGGTTCTCAATCAAGATCCTTGTTCTACACAAGAACTTGCACTAACCAACACTACCTTTTGAACTTAAAGACACTAGCAAACCAATTTATACTAATAATAGCACTTGTTAGTAGTAAGCTAGAAGTACCTACTTAACTACATAAAGTTCTAAAACACTGCTATGATAAATTGCCAATCCAAATGTTAGTTTTAGTGTGGTAGTAGGTAGGACTACCAATCCAAATTTTAGTTTTAGTGGGAGTAGGTAGGACTACCAATCCAAATTTTAGTTTTAGTGGGAGTAGAAGTAACTAGCACTACCACATGAATTATAAGACAAAAGAATACAACCACCACACTTCTATACTACAAAACAAAATGCTTCAAGAATAAGGATCCACTAACGTGGGACACATTGCGAAGATGAATCGGGTGCTATATAAATGATTTCCTTCCTATCCTTTTGCGGCATACATCTTTTTTGTTGGGAAACATGCATGTTTGAGTAGACCAAAAACAGAAAACCAAGTCCGCATCATGGTACTACTTCATTTCTTATGTCGGCATGCGGATAAGGAGAGGTTTCCATCATCTTGAAGAAGTATCCTAGATTTGGCTCCATAGAAATTTCTTCTATGAATATTCAAAACCCTGGAGGTTGTTGAAATGTTTATCTTGGATGACCCATCCACTCCATCATTGATTAACATCATTAAACTTGATCTTCTAAAAAATAACTCCTGATGGTAGACATTGTGGCTTCTTCACCATATCAAGTGTGTTGCACACAACCTAGTAGAGTTATGAACACAACAGCCTAGTAGAGTTGCTTAAACATTATCTTGATGTGATTTCTACTGGGTTGTGTGCAAACCCAGTAGAGTTATGAACACAACAGCCTAGTAGAGTTGCTTAAACATTATCTTGATGTGATTTCTACTATGAAGGTTTGTCATTATGGGATGATTAATCATTTTGGTGAATATAACTCTTTAAGTAGCTCTAGTCATCTTATGAGAAAAAACCTTACAATATCCTGATAAATCCTTTGGCTCATCTCGATCCTCTTGTACCTCATAGATTCTTTGTTTTGCTTTGTTATGTCAATCCCTTTTCTATTGGGCCTATTTTTGCCTTATCACAATTCGTTATTCTCAAGCATAGTAAAGGCAGGTTGAGCATGCAATAATGTTGCATTTGTAGATTTGTTGTTGACTTGAGTTAGATGTTTGGCTATTATTTTGCATTGTACCCTCCACGTTGTTTGTTTTCATGTGTATGTGTGCGCACAAGTGTGTGTGTGTGTGTGTGTGTGTGTGTGTGTGAGAGAGAGAGAGAGAGAGAGAGAGAGAGAGAGACGTGCAAGTGCACCCCCAACCGCTGACACAGGATGACTAGAGGCATTTCGGCAATTATCAAAATGCCTCTAGTTGTGCCATGTTGGTTGGGTGCACTTGCATTTTTTTTTAAATTTTACTTGTTGTAGGAGCTTCCATAGGCCTCATATATGCCTAATGTAAGATAAAATACACACATTTCATAGAGACATGATATTTGGCTTTACTATGTATGGTGTTGTAAACCTAAGAAAGCTGAATAAATCAAAACTATTCATAATGCATAGCAAAGCCCTAACATAAATGTTTGCAATACCATTATACATATGATATTTGGCTTTACTATGTATGGTATTGCAAACCTAAGAAAGCTAAATAAATCAAAGCTATTTAAAATGCATAGCAAAGCCCTAACATAAATGTTTGCAACATCATTATACATCTTATTCATATAAGAAATTTCCTTGAGGTTGCTTTAGATCAATCAAAGAGTTATTCAACATCTAATGAAGGTCCTACTGAAGAAAAGGGTATCGTCATCAGCTCAAATATGACTTTGCCACAATCTTTATACCAAGTTATTAAGCCCTGACTCTTGGTTTTATTTTATATGATTGGTATAGATATATAAAATCCAATAGTGACAAGATACTCTCCTATCTTGTCTGACAATGCTCTAGGTGTTGTTTCAAGCTATACAAGGCTTCACGCACACAAAATCTGACGGTGCATGGTCCTCATATCATAGTGGTTGCACCATATACACCTTCTCCTGTAAATCACCATGTAAGAAAACATTCTTTGCATCCATTTGATGTAAATACCATCACTTAGACGCGACCATAGCAATGATTTGCTCTCACGGTTACCATCCTAGAGCTGAAAGTCTCCTCATAGTCAATTCATAGGCCTATGTATATCCGTTGGCTATGAATCTTGCCTTGTACATACTCACAGAGCCACCTGAATTCTGCATTACTTTATAAATCCACTTGCATCCAATTACTTTATAAATCCACTTGCATCCAATTACCTTCTTCTCCTTAGGCAAATACACCAACTCCCATGTCTCATTTATATCCAATGTAGCATCTTCCCAAAGGCTACTATCTAAGTGCCTCCTCTCAAAACATGTGGGCTCTATCTCTTATAATGCTTTGACCATATATGCATAATGATGGGTTGTATACACATTATATCTCAACATTTCCATTGGATAACTAACCCTCGTAGGTTGTGTACACCTAGATCACTGCCATGTGTTCTCAACACTCTTTTTTTGGCTCTTTGTACACTAGGTGTTATAAACAACCGAGATCCCAAGATCCTCATCAAGGGACACTATCCTTGTTAATAAAGGAATGGTCCTCTAAACATCAGGAAATATGAAAGGCTAATCCACCTTCTCATCATACAAGTGAACTTGTTGAATTTTCAGCACCTATAGTACCACTAAGTGATGTGTCCAAATTCATAGCATTCTACCTCAACCTTCCTAAACAAGTGTTACAATCTTGGAATTCTAACAAAATTCTTGGAATCCTGTCTCAACCTTCTTGACCAAGTGCTACAATCACAAACTCCTCATCAAGGCTCTATTGTTTTGAGCCACTATCCCCATCATCAAAGGAATGTCATGCTGAAACATCAGGCACTATGGAAGGGTGATCCACCTTCTCTTTTCCCTTTTGTGATATATGTGAATTTGTTAAATTTTTAGCACATGTAGTATCAAAAAATGATGTGTTAAAATTCATAGCATTCTATCTTAACCTTCCTAACCAAAGTCTAACAATAGACCCATTGCTTGAGGACTCTCTTGTGGTCAACTAAGCATATCTAATTATTGCTCCATTCGCTATTACTGCCACATTGTTTACATCAGCCTCTATGGAATCCTTCACTGGTGTATACTAGCTACACATCTCTTTAAAAATAACATCCCTGCTCACTCACATGCATAGTGGGATTATAGTATCTATAACCTCTTTGCTTAAGTGAATATCCAATAAAGATACATTTTTCTACCTTAGGATCTAATTTTCTTCTCACCTTCTTTAGTATATATACATATGCAATGCACCCAAACATTTTGAAGTGTGCTAAATCTTGTTTTTACCAATAAATTTTTAATCAGGTGCCATGCCATGAATTACTACAGTGGGGGTTTTGTTCATAATATAAATTACAGTTGCTACTACAACTTCTTTAGTGAGGCATTCCTTTCTCATTCATCAATGTATGAATAACTTCTACAATATGCTTCTTCTTCCTTTATACAAGCCCATTTTGTTGTAGGGTGTACCTACATGTAAACTTCCTCTTTATCCCATGCTCTCTTAGATAATCACTAAATTCATTGGGGGAAATATTCTCCCCTAGCATATGATCTTAGGCAATTTATGTGCATGGCTTTATCTTTCTTGACAATAGCCTTAAAGCACTGAAAGTGTGTAAACACTTTGCTTTTCTCTTTCATGAAGTATACCCACACCTTCTTAAAAATAGCCTTAAAACTCTAAATGAGCGTAAACACTTTGCTTTTCTCTTTCATGAAGTATACCCACACCTTCACACCTTCCTAGTGTAATCATCAATGAAAGATACATAATAGTGGCACCACATCCACTTTTGACTTACATTCTTAACACTTTTGATTGATGTTATCTTTGTTGGTCTCCCCAAATATCAAAATGCACCACATCCACTTTTGACTTACATTCTTAACACATGAAAATGCATGCTTAGATTGTTTTCCCGATTGGCATGCTTTATGCTTTCCATCCACTTTGAACTGCGATAAATAATACTTTGGGCCTGAATATTTTTCAGCCGATTGAGAATATTGACGACCAATACATTTATGTGCCAAATTAAATGTCTACAATCACACCTTCACCATGTGCAAACATTGTAGCCTTCACTCACTTCAGGCATGTTTACATCCAATGTAAAGATTCTACCAATTCTATTTTCCCTTTGCAACCATGCAGCATTAGTTATTGAAATCTTCTACATAACACCCAAATGGGTTAAACTTCACTTGCTGAACCAATAGAACTAAGTTCTTTATAATGTTTGGGACTTGAAGTATATTGGCTAAGTACTTCGTTTTGTCATCCTACTACCTTACCAACATGTGCAATAAGATGTGTCGTATCATCACCTAATTTCACATATCCTGGTTTTTTCATTTTCTACATATCTCTGAGCCACTCTCCATGATTGGTCATGTGGTTAGAAGCATAGATCTAAATAAACATACTACATATCTCTAAGATTTCATGCATCTGTAGTCATGAAACTAAGCACATGCTGCATCACAAAAAGCTACTCACTTCTATCTTCGCCTTACTTGCTTGAAGATGCATAGTTCCCTTGTTTGCTATACAACTTTCCACTTTTGGTGTCATTCTGCTTTTTATAGCAGTCCTTTGCTATATGCTATGGTTTACCACAATAATAGCACTCTATTGTATTTCCACTATAGATTTTTTTCTATTCTCTTCTCTTCTCTACAACAATAACATAAAGATAAGAGTACATACTATAGGGAAAGAGTACATACTATAACATAATTTTCTTCTATTCTCTTCTCTGCAACAATAACATAAAGATAAGAGTACATACTATAACATAATAGCACTCTATGCTATTTCCACTATAGATTTTCTTCTATTCTCTCCTCTTCCCTTCTCTACAATAATAACATAAGATAAGAGTACATACGATAAGGGAAAGTACTCTCCTACTAAAACATTCAAGGTTGGTCATCTATAGTGTGAGCTTGACTACATGAGTTGGCACTATTAACTATGTCATAAATCTCATAAAACAAAGTGGCTATCACATAGCTGATAAACCACTGGCAATATATCACCCATAATTTCACTAGTGCTTGTATGGTTCCACGGTAAATGCACACAGAACCATATAAATGTGGGTGTCCCACTTGAGGAACTGGACTATGACTCTAACCTTGGGGTTGCCCTTAGGATTGCTAGCCTAAACGGTTGAGCAGAGTCTATGCCAACTTGTTTATGCATGTGTCCTTGACTAGGACTCTAGCTAGTGCTAATTAAGAACCCTTGGCCAATGAGGATTTGGATAATGTGTCCCTTATCTCTTGGTTTGGGTGGATGACTTACAAATCATCTACTAGACATGTAGAGATGATCATGAAGCCTCTTGCTCTTAAGACTGATCATAAATTGATCAATGAGCAATAAATCATCTAATCTTTTGTGGGTGCTATGGAATTACTTGGTTTTAGAAATATAGTCCCATGTTGTTTATCCCTCCTCTTACTCGAGGATATAAATATGTGTGATAGGGTTCATCTGGCTCCACTGCAACAAGAATCCCACAATGAATGTGTGTCTCAAGATCTCATAGCTAGCCTTTTCATGTGGGTTTAGAGACCTAAACCATTGGCCTCCTTTGTCTTCAAGGCAAAGTCCAAATAAACAGATCTTGGTGGATCATCAATCCTTCCCATGGACTCATAAATTTGATGGAACTTCTCTAGATATTGAATGGGATCTCCAGTTTTGTCAAAATTTATTATCATCCTTGAGATATGGATTGGCTTTATTTTGCCAAACTCAGATCCTCTTGGTGCTATGTCTATATGGAAATTCCCCTTCCCATTTAAAACACCATCCTAGGCATGTCTACTACATATGTGCGGTGGAACATAAGGGAGTGGTTGCATGAAACCCTCTGGGATTTCTTGTCCCATGGGGTTGGGTCGTGTGATTTCCAATGGCGCTTGTCCTCTAACAACTTGGCTTTGAGGCTGTGAGCTTGCGTTGTGGATTGAGGCCATGTTATGTGAATGTCCTTGTAGATCCCTATGGTTTGAGGTAGTTCTAAACATTAGCTCTTTACCCTTCCCCATGTTTCTTGTTCTTCATCCAAACAGAGAAGAACCGAAACTTGATTATGTCATAACAGAAGCTTCTATAATGAGCTTTTGTGGTGGAAAGTGAAACTCTTACTTGCACTATGTGTATATGTGTGTGTTTTGAGAAACACTCGTCCCTATTGGTACAATAAAGGAGACATATCTCAACGATTATCGTGAATTGCAATTATTAAGCTACTTGTTGCTCATCGTGTGGTTAGAGAGAGAGAGAGAGAGAGAGAGAGAGAGAGAGAGAGAGAGAGAGAGAGAGAGAGAGAGATGTTGGATCTTACAAAATGGAGAACGAAACTCACACACACACAATGATCAATGATAAAAACATAAGGAGTGTAGACTGTGAGAGAAGATGGCAACCTCAAAGGAGAGATATCAAGGCTCTCTACAAGTACAAAGAGAAAGTATAAATGGAAAAGAAACCCTAAATTGTGAATGAGGTTACTTATATACTAGTTAACCCTAAGGTGCTCGTTCACACCTAAATGGCCATGGGAAAAAACCCAGTGGGATAAAAGTGCCCATGGCATAAGTGCATGACCTCACAAGGTAGTGCTACCAAATATCTACCAAATCCCCATGTAGTACAAATTTGAGGTTTACAGAGATTGCAAATTGGTCTTTAAAAGGAAAGAGGCCCAAAGCTTTTCAAAAGGCCCAAAGCTTTATGAAAGGCCTCAAACTTTTCACGTGGTAAGTTTTTAATGAAAAGATCTACCATCGTATGTGTACTGCAATAGATCATATTGATCTCTCTTACATGGAGCCTCTCTCCTAACGTAGTGATAACACACTTTAATGTGCTTATTCCTAGCATGAAAGATGAGATTCTTTGCAATTGCTATGGCACCCTGACTGTCAGTGAGAATTGGAGTGGGGATACATAAAGATCCTCCATCAATCTTCTCAACCATACACATTTAACTATCACAGTGATAAATGATGCTCTATATTTAGCTTCAAGATCTTGAGTGCCTTGCAAGTATTGAAATATGCATTTAAGTGCCTACCAATGCTTAGTGCCTGGGCAATGCATGAATTTTGAAAGTTGTGGCACCATACTAGATTTCTGGCCCATGAGTTACACAAATAGTTTAGGCATCCCAATAGCTTAATCATAAGTGGTTATGTCAAATGGTTCATTGGCATCCTACAGACTAAGCTTTACACCAGGTTTCATTGGTGTAGAAATCAGTTTGTAACTTTCCATGTTTAACCTCTTGAGCCAGTGCTTTGATGTACTTTGATTGCTTAATGACTATACCATCATCTTATTGTATAAACTTCATATCCAAATAGTAGTGCAAAAGACCAAGATCTGACTTAGGCAAGGTCAGCCTTGAAGGTTAATGAGATCCTCATTGGTATCTGTGTAACCTCTATGGAGACACTCATTATTTTATTTCGAGATATTCTATTTTGGATGCACCTTTTATTTATATCATCTACTAAGATTATTATGTTTAATCAGCTGTGTGCACTATTTTTGGATGCACCTTTTATTTATATCATCTACTAAGATTATTGTGTTTAATCAGCTGTGTGCACTAGTATTTTATTTTTGGATGCACCTTTTATTTATATCATCTACTAAGATTATTGTGTTTAATTAGCTGTGTGCACTGGTATTTTATTTTTGGATGCACCTTTTATTTATATCATCTACTAAGATTATTGTGTTTAATTAGCTATGTGTACTGGTATGATGTCTACTAGGATTAATGTGTTTAATCAGTCTCCATCTCACTTTGTTTATTTTAATTTTGTTTATTAAGGTTTATGCTTTCAATTTATGCAAGTATATGTTATGTTCTAATTTTTATGATTGAGAATTAGAGTTCTTTCTCCAAGTGTCATAAAGGTCCTGATAATGGTATCAAAGCTAGGGAGAGGTCATTGAGAAGAAGCTCTATAGAAGGTAGACGGCTCTTAGTGTAGAGTACAGGCCAACAAGTCAGATTATAACCTAGGCGTCAACTAAGCAACACAGTTTTCAACCGCGAAGGACTTTTCGAAGGACTTTTCAACCACGAAGGACATAGACAAGCGAGCATAGAGAAGTGTCATCTTTGGAAAGCTTTTTGAAAAAGCTTAATAAGCTTTAGGCTTTAAAGTCTTATAAGGTTGCAAAGTGATAGCGTTTACAGCAGCAGGCAAGGTCATCATAGATGCCGACAAGGACAGCCACACATAAGCGAGAGTGGAAGTAGCATGCAGTCATCACGGGTTGCACACAGGAAGTGGTGAGGGGAGCATCATGATCATCAAATCAACAGGCATCTACGATATATTGTTGGAGGAAGTGGAACCGCCGAAGTAGGATCGATGGAGTTAGATTGTTGGAGAACTAGGAATCGAAGTGATTCCAAAATAGGAATCTTCGCTCGAAGAGTGGAATTGGTTGATCCAAGAAATCAACGATTCAAGAGTTGAATTGACCAATTGCAAAACCTATAAATGATCACAAAATCGAGTGATTGCACCCGAAAACATCCAAGAAGTGGGCAATTCTATTCGATTGCCCATTGACCAATTGCAAAACCTATAAACGACAAAATCGAGTGATTGCACCCGAAAACATCCAAGAAATGGGCAATTCTATTCGATTGCAAGTGAAGCAGTGGAAAGTGGAATTGGATTGTTTTATTGAAATGATCCAATTGAGATCAAAACGATCCGACTTTGAAAAATGAGTTGACTTCTGTTGTGCTAGAATCATGTAGATGTTGAATCCCTTGTACAAATCAACTCTAGTGGGATCTTATTCTTGAAGTAGAGGAACCAAATATTCAAGATAAGAAAGCCTCCTTCACAGTACAGAGTGGAAGAGAGCTTCAATTAACTAGGTATTGAACTTCACCTAAGGAGTGCTAATCTGTACTATTAACCACCACAAGATCAAAGCAATTTTGAATGTGTAGCCACATGGCAAGGACTGCCAGGGTGCTTCTCGTTCTGCCAGGTGGCACGCTCGGGGACCGCAGTGGCCACGTCATTGCTGCGGGCACTAGGCAGGGCGGCAATGGAAACACGGCAGGCGTAGCGGGCTGTCGGTGACTGTGGAGGAGCGCGGCGGCCACGCCAGCGCCGCGGCAAGCGGTTCCAAGTGCGCGCGCATGGTTGGCCAACGGCGACTCAAAGCAGTCGTGGCGCGGTTTGAAGGGCTCTCACTACATATCGGTCTGCAGGGTGATTTGGCGCCTGCGTGGCTGAGATGCCACGCTGGCAGTCAACACCCGGCGAACCCGAACCGCTTTTACCAACCGCCGGGGTCTGCGAGCGTCATCAATGACGCCACCTTCTGCGTTAATGGCCCTGCAGCTTTCCGCTTCCTCCCACGATTCTGGCGCATGAGCTTCCAGTTAGCCGGATGCCGCCCAACCGTAGCCACATGGGCTCTAAATTTCCTTTTTTAGACGTGTAAGAAATGAACTCTTATTTTTTTGAGAGTCAAAGGGCTTTAATTCAAGGTGGTGAGGTGGTGAGGCATCGTGCCATGGGGAAATTCTCTTCCATATGGGTTTTTGTATTTTGAATGGCTACGATTGGCTTCATATTGTAGATTTAATTTGGACTTTTGTCCTAATCTCAAGTGACCATTGATTTGCATAATTAATCCTCACAAGGCATATGTTATTTTGACTCCTTCAGTGCGTGAGACTGCCATAGCCAAATTATAGCCATATCCACCCCCTCCCCCTTTTTGCAAGAAATCGATCTTCCTTATTAGTTTGGGAGATGCACCTCACAATTTTTCATGAAGCTATGTCTCCTTTTTTGTTCATTTGAAAGGATTGTGTAACTTGAGGAAGAGTTATGGGTCCTTTCTCTAAAGACAAGGTAGCTTCAAAGGGGTAAGAAGTCTTGTAGCATTAGGCTTAGAGTTTCAAAGGTGGATAAGAGGAGGCTGATCAATTCATGGTGGATGGAGGTATGAGAATAAAACTATGAGAGATCTTAAATCAAATCAAAAATCATTTGAAAATGCTCACAATATTAGAATGAAACAACCTAAAAGATACAAAAAAAGTAAACTCAGATTGCTTACATAAATCCTTCATAAAAAGATTACATGTTTTTAGTCTTAAAGAAGGCATCTAGATCCAAAATTATCTCCTCGAATTTTTACCTACAATCAAGTCCTAAAATCTCTCCAATTCTTTACTCACGCGACTCCTACCAACTCATTATGCTTATTACTTTTTACCTTTGAACCATCACCTAAGGTTCCAACATGATTATGTCAGCTCTAAGGTTCCAACATGATTATGCCAACTCTAACTCACACAAATTCAAGATCACATATTTAACCCTTCCTTGATTGAAGCAACAATAAGATGATCCATCTTAGAACAAAATCAAGTGCCTCATGACACACCAAACAAACTTCCTACTACATGATGCTAGCACTAGCATAAATATCGAGTGACTAAGGACATACCGTGCAAATGTCTTACAACACATAGTGGCACGATCCCAATCTTAGCACCAACATATGGCTCTACATGGTCATCACATTGCTTAGAAATATGTTATCTTTCTCTTCAATATAAAAAGAGAACGTTGTCCACATCATTAAAAACTACTTCATCATGTTTTTTATTGAACCCTTTGTGATCGATTTTTTCACAATAATGACATTTTACTTTCTGGTTAGACATAGCGTACCTTTTAAGTGCTTTTCTTCTTTAATGAGTGAAGCCGTTACACCATCCAAAGTTAGAATTGGAAGGTTTTTCTCCAAGAAGATTGAGAGATCTATGAGATGGAGTACACACATCCTTGCAATCTATATGTGGAAATCTATACAGTACACACATGGATATGCCATACCAAGGCAACTTGAGCATGTAGCTTCAAGAGTAAATTGTATGTTTCAAAAGTTAGTAATGAAAGAGATCCATGGGCTTGCTTATATGGCCCCATTCACACTAGTCCTATTATTGGCCTTTTACACTTGGCCATGGACTTTAACCCATACAAGTATAAATAAAATAAGAGTAACCATGTTACAAACCACCTCTACCCATTGGTTTAGTCCTCGAAACCATGAATATTCAACTCATGAGGTGGAATGCAACTCTAATAACCATGTTACAAACTACCCCTACCCATTAGTTTCGTCCTCAAAACTAATGAATATTCAGCTCATGAGGAAAGAGTAACCATGAAATATAAACAAAATAAGAGTAACTGTGTTACAAACCACCCCTATCTACCATGGGTTTCATCATTGAAACCACCCCTATCTACCATGGGTTTCATCATTGAAACCATGAATATTCAACTTATGAGATGGAATGCAACTCCAATAACCATGCAAGCCATATATATATATCATGTAGTGGCCTCAATGTGTACATGGCTCCAATTCTATCCATGAGAGCACAATGTCTTCCATACACCAAAAACTATATGATATGCTCTAAAATTAGCTCCCAAATGAAGGGCTTATGTTTAAACTTACCCCAAAATGGACTCATTCAAACGCACACCTCGTGTAGACATCCAAGCCCACAATTGCGGGCAGGGGATCTATACCTATGGTCATACTCTTCTCTTGTTAGTTCATGCCCAACAACCTCAAATTATTTTTAAAGAGAACAATATAGTTTAAAAGCACACGGCAACACACGAACAAAATACGGCTCAAGACGCACAATAATTGGTTGAAGACTGAGATGCAAAAAGCCATTGAAGCATTGGAGAGTTCATTACATAAATTCAAAAGGCTACTTTGAAGCTTTCTCGTCAAGCCTTTTTTGCATTGACACTTTGGTTTTCTTAGCAGGGGTCTTGAAGGGGTGAGCCAGTGGGTCTCTTTGATGATGTTGATTTCTTCTTGTTGCCCTTCTCAAAGAATGGTTTTGCTCGCTTCAAGGAGTTCCCGAATCCATCTTCCAAGACTTGAAAATTAGCTTTTGTTTCTGTTCGCTCATCCATTCTTGCCTTCATTGTCTTCACATGGCCCAATGTTCTCCTCAATCCATTGCAAGCCTCCTCAATCAAAGCCTGGTCCTGCCCTACAAAACAAGACAACTCTTGCCACAAGCATTGAAGTGTCTTCACATTTCCCGATTGCTCAAGTACTTCACTACATACATTGTCCCCCCTAATGCGGCAACATCATCACCATTTGGTTCAAGCACATCAATACTAGAAACATGTGAGTGAAGATCGAAAGTAGACCTAGAAGCATCTCCCCATGCTTCATACATATGTTGGCATTGCTCCATAAGTGAAGCATGTGAAGCACCCCGCAACAACATCACCTTAATTTGGTGCTTACAAATATTTCCAAGCTCTGCCCATGCACATGTACAACATGCCCATTGGCAATCGAAATTATAGACTGTGTAAAATGAAGCTTTTGTGTGCATGCTCTCCACTATAGCAACACCACCAACCTGGAATGAGACATTAGCATCTGGTATTTGAAGTACCCGCTCATAAGAATTCTCCACTACTCTTTCAATGGCGTTGTTTCTCATAAAACCATTGTCCTTCAACTGCTGAACATACCAACAATATGGCAAGCATGATGATGTTAACTTGTATAAGAGCCAATCCACCCGCCTCGAACTCATCCTTTTGGAAGAGCCCAAAAACTTATATTTGAGCTGCCCATGATATGACTCTATTGCTCCATTAGTGTCTTGTCCTGAATGTGGAAGCAATCGGAAAGCACGCACCCACATTTCTGCACATAAAACAAATGAAGTTAGAAGAGCAAGAAATGAAGTACGAACAAAAAGGAGAGCAAGTGTGCATTATTTTACCTATTAGAAGAGTATGTATAAAGTTTAAAATTCAACCTTACCTAGTTTAGCCTCCCAATAGGTTTTGAAATACTCAATAAAACTCCCCTCATCTCTAAAGTTGGAGTAGAAGGTAGAGATCATAGCCTTTGCATCCTCTTTGATTATATCGTCTGTAGAATTTGCTGACCCTTGCATGTTCATGATATTTCCCAAAGACCAAAACATAAAAGCTCTTTTTTGGCCATTCCTTCACCTTCTTAATAAGGTGTCGGAGCCAACAACGTTTGACATGCCACAAGCATAGAAAAATGGGTTGATTGAACACCACCCTACGAAAAATAGAAAGGACACGTCACATAGAACTCAAACACACGATTTTCATTAGTTTGCACTCAACACATATGAACATATGGTCCTAACCTGAGCGCATTAATCTCCGTTTCGGCATCATCAACCATAAAGGCTCCGGACTCCCATGATTTATGAAAGTCAAGCATATTATCTCTAAACTTGCTTAAGCAAGTGCAAGTACACTCAAATGTAGCTGAAGATGTAAGCACCCAAGCAATGGGCACACCATTGCGATGACCATCGAAAACAAGGATTGTATACAAATGAAACTGTTCATGTGTTTTAAAGGAAAGTGAGAATGTGAACAAGAAGTAAAAAATGAACATTTATTATAACTTAAGAGAATGTGAACAAGAGTAAAAATGATAATTCATTACACCACATACCTTATATTTGTTTGTGCCAAAGGTAGCATCCATTGCAAGAAGGTTCCCGTTTCCGAACTTCTTGCACATCTCCCTTTGCCATGGTGATTGTATTCCAAGGATAAATTCCTTGGAATATTCCACATCTTGCTCCTGGTAGATAAAGGTGCTTGATTGATTCTCATGACACCATCTCTTGGTGCTTTCCGCATCATTTGTGTGTAGCTGGTACTGATCAGTAGCCAGCTTGCTAGATATATTCATGATGTCACGAATAGACAAAAAGTCATCCCTAACCATAGTAATTGTAAGGTCATGACTTTGGCTTGAATGCAATGCTTGGACATGCATTTCCAACACTTGATGTGGAGAGAAACCACGATATAGCATGCTTGAAACCCATAGTTTCTTTTGCATTGAGATCCACGGAGAGAACTTCAAAGACGGATCAACAAATCTTATACCATGACAAACCTCATCATTTGCATTTGTGTGGTATGGATGTATATAAGAGATTATGGCCACCCCTGGATCTTGTGCGAGCCTCTTGACACTAAAATGACATTTGCATCCACGCTTTCGCTTGCCCTTTGTGATGGGAGGGCGCCTTTTCTTGCATGGTTTCTTTGCAGTTGGCTGTGGCAACTCTTTTATTTCACTACGCTCCTCCACCTCAACATCATCTTTGCTACTAGTGTCCTTGCATTCATTGAGCTGGGTAATTTCGACATCTTTGCCATCCGCAATGTTAGATTGCATTGGTGCTTCAGTGCCAGCAGGACCAAAACCACACCAAAAGCTAAACAAAACAAAGAAGTAACGATAAACATTTAATTGTATGTATGTGTGTGATGATTAATTCATGGATTAGACAAACTAAAACAAATACACACTTACACTATCTTCTCAATCCATGATTCATGTGCAATCTTTGTAAGATTGGAGGCATCTCGGTGATGGTGGCTATATTTTTTGAAAGAAGTCGGAAACTTTGCATTGTCAGCTTCTCCTTTTACAAAATCGGCAACACGGTTCCAAGGGATGTTAGCTTCGCGTGCAAATTTGTATTTTGAACAATTGTCATATGAGTGCACCCAACACAATGCTGTCGAATCGAAGACACCGATGGGGGGCATTTGAGAACTCATGGCATTCTCCGGGCTTCAGTTTTGGAGAGACATGATTAACCCTTTAAAAAACCTGAACCTGCTGAACCAGAGGTAGTGCAAAGATATAACAATTAAGTAAGGAAGAGTGGGAGAAGAAGAGAAAAAGAACCATGCTTCTCAATAATTCTTGCTTAATCTGTGCTCATCATCAAAGTTCCCTAATCTTGATTAGTGATGAGTAGTCATTTGTTCAAGGAAATGGTAGAGAACTTCTCGTAGAAGAATTTATGGTTGTCTATCATAAGTTTTTCCGTACTATCCATAGACAAATGGACAAGCGCAGAGCATAAATAAAATTATATGCATTATGCTCTCAAAAACACAGTTGATGCCTCTAGGACTGATTGAGAACTTAAACTTGCACTCTATATAAAAATAAGAATCTAGGCACTGCAGTAGAAAGGGGAAAACAGAATATTTTGGGCAAATATTCATAAACGCACCAGCTTGAGATCGCCAAATTGCTGCTGATTTGGCGCCTGTGGATTGCGAGCTTATAGATTGCATGTGGAAGTCCACTGCACGCGAGACCAGACGAGCAGATCTACCCAGACGAGCAGCTTAAGAATGAGGCGTATTCCATCCTGCGGCGGATCTACCCAGACGAGCAGCTTAAGCAAAGGCCGCTGTAACCTGACTGCTGGCACTGCTACATTTGAATCCCGCGGCCTTGGTTGTAACAGAGAGAGTTGAGCACTCAGGGCCGTCGAGTGATGCTGAGTAAGGTAGTTGTAACTGGGATGTGCCAGAGTCAGATGAGCTGTCGACGGAGGAGCTGAAGCGCTCTGTGGAGTCAGATAGGCGGCATCCTTGGTTGTAACAGAGTCAGATGAGCTGTCGACGGAGGAGCTGAAGCGCTCTGTGGAGTCAGATAGGCGGCATCCGGCTCATCGTGGCCTCCTCTCCCAACATGGCCAAGGAGATTCTGCAGACCCACGACCAGGCCTTCACTTCGCGGAACCGCATCGCAGGTGCCCGATGATGGGCGGCTCTCACCTGCACCTGCTAGGGGAGCGTCCACACCAGTCCCTGTACAAGCTGGCTACGGTTGGGCGGCATCCGGCTCACTGGAAGCTCACTGGAAGCTCATGCGCCAGAATCGTGGGAGGAAGCGGAAAGCTGCAGTGCCATTAACGCAGAAGGTGGCGGCATTGATGACGCTGGCAGACCCCGGCGGTTGGTAAAAGCGGTTCGGGTTCGCCGGGCGTTGACTGCCAGCGTGGCATCTCAGCCACGCAGGCGCCAAATCACCCTGCAGACCGATATGTAGTGAGAGCCGGTTTGAAGAGCAGCACGCAAGGAAAGGGCGGTCAGCGCGCGAGCACCCACCAGCATGCGGTGGCCAGGTGGGCTGGCCGTGGGGCAAAAGGCTGCGCGAGGGCGAGAGGCAGCAGCGCGGGCACTTGTGAAGGGGCTCAGCGTAGGTCGCTGGCGGACAGCAGCAGCGCGGCGAGGGTTGATCACACCCGCCCCCGTCCCGCGGCGCCCTGCGGCCCAATATACACACACACACACACAGCCGCAAGCAGTGAATAGCAAGCAGGCCATTTTGGCC
Organism: Cibotium barometz; assembly: GCF_041138505.1. Classification (NCBI taxonomy): domain Eukaryota; kingdom Viridiplantae; phylum Streptophyta; class Polypodiopsida; order Cyatheales; family Cibotiaceae; genus Cibotium; species Cibotium barometz. The sequence goes on along the minus strand of NC_141049.1, from coordinate 7,540,785 downwards.
CTCTTTTGCTCTCTCCGGCCAGGGAGAATCGCTGTCTATCAGCTGGAAGGAATGGAGTAGGGGAAGTGCAGCAAAATCGCACCAAAGGTTTTACCAAGTCTAACTTATATAGGAGCTGCGTCTGTTGGTTTCAGCTTTGAGAGCCAAATCAATGGCCCTCGTCGTGCTTTTTACGCTTCATGTTTTATTGTAAGATGCATGCTTTTAACCATTTCTAGGAGGTTTGAGTCAATGAAAGAAGTTGGTAAAAGACTTAACAAGAAAACGCGTTCTTTAAATTTCATATGCCCTCCCAACAGATATTAACTGAAGACAAGCTATTCCAAAAAACATGGTTCTGCATCATACAGTTGTTGAAGTAGGGACAGGGTTCTCTTAGTTGCTTTCTTGGCAGTTTTTGGGTTAATGTATACAGTTTCTGAGGCCATCTAGCTCCAAACAGATAGAGGGGATTAGTGCAACTACTTGAATTCTTGCAATCCAAATAGCCCTACTGAATTCACATAGTAAAAGACCTGCTACATGTATTTAACAATTGTCATACTTTTTCCTTTCATGCATTCTTTATCTTTTAAAAAAACTTGGCTTGCATTTGCTCTTATAGGTGGATTATGCTCCTAGTGCATTCTAGAACAACAAATCTTGATCCTCCTCCATAAATCTCTCTACATAGGGTACTAGAAAAGTAAAATAGAATCTTGTCTCCAACGCAAGAAAAAAAATGAATAGATCCCTTAGCACAACCGTACAACACTCAGAAGCTTACCCATATATTTTCTTGGCTTTCTAGGAAAATATTAATTAAGAATCAAGATTATATGGCCCCTCAAGATCTTAAGATAGGAAGAGATAGATGAGTGAATATGCAGATCATAATATTTTTTAAAAACCTGTGTTTCATTGACTAGAAATAAAGGGCTGCTCTTGGAATACGCCTTAGATGAAGAGAATCAATAGCCTCTTCTCATCTGGAACCTACTGATAAATGGATATTTGCCACTATCACCTTGCCTTAAGAGCACATTGGTCTTCTAAGTTGCATAGCACAACTTTGGTCCCCCCCCCCCTCTCTCTCTCTCTCTCTCTCTCTCTCTCTCTCTCTCTCACACACACACACACATTGAATGGATATTGTTGAAAAGAAACATTAGTCTTAACTAATGGGTCACGAGGTTTCTTTTTTGAGATGGATAGAAGATTGTCTATCTAACTAGGTGAATTTCTTATTGAAGGAGTTAAGATAGAATTTATAGAAGGTATTGTTTCACCCTCTTCTCTTCTTTCACAAATTTCAAAAATCAAGTCCTCAACTCTTTATCACTCAATATAATTAATCCTCAGCTCTTATCACTCAATATAATCATCACCCACTGCTATCTTCTCACAATAATCCCTCTTTTCTTTAAACTCCTTACTACCAAAGCTACTACCATCTTAGTATGTGATCCAACACTTCTTTATCGTAGCCTATAGATGCATAGTAACCATTTAAAGACACTCAACACTTCCTTTAGGATTGATCCATAAGCTCAAAATTTATCTCGAGGAGGAGGAGAATGTCAAATACCAACATCTCAAACTCTACTCTTCTCGTGAGTATAATACTCACATTTACTCTTAACAAAAAGACTTTTGATCTAAGTCAAATAATATGCCTTGTTACCTCCACCCTAAAGCGTGAGGATAATAGCCGCATTTACTCTTAACAAAAAGACTTTTGATCTAACTCAAATAGTATATCTTGTGTCCTCCAGCCTAAAGCTCTCAAGAGATAATTCATAGAAGAACTAGCTACTACAAGGTTGACCATTGTGTCCCTCGAGTACTTGAATTTCCCTGAACTATAGTTGCTATGAGGATGTCCCTAGAGCAAGATATCACAGGCCCTTCCTTTCAAAATCCTGTGGAGGAAAAAGATATAACATAGATGCACGTGAAAAGGATCATTAAAACTTCAAAACCTTCTGTAGCTAAATCTGATGAAGGCCCGCTCTCTGTTTACAGTTGTGAACCAAAACAGCGCCTCAATGGAATGTAGGATGAGGGGACCCACACCCTTTCTGAAGCCACACTCGGGCATGCTTCCAAAACCAAAGTCAGTTCACCATCCCAATTATCATACTCCATCTGTGTGCGCGTGTGTGATGCACATACAGCATGGGTGTATGTATGTATGCATATTCAAGACACATGCAGCATGTGCTCTGTCTGTGTGGCCTGACTATACATTTACAGGATTGGAAAAACGAACTATCACATCACGATAAGATGCTCCTCAATGATTACCAAAAATAACTGAAATTTCCGAGCTGCTAAAGAATTAAAACCCTAGGGTTTCATCTCCAATTTCCATACAAAAGAATCGAAACCCGAGGGTTTTAAAGCTTTGATACAGAGATTGTAAGATGCAGCTTTGAAACCCTAGGATTTCAGCCTCAATCTCTGTAGTGCAGCTTTAAACCCTAGAGTTTTGCTTCAATCTTTGTACCAAAGATTTGTAGCCCTAAGGTCGTATCTGCAACAACCTCTGTACCGAAGCCTTGAAACCCTAGGGTTTCTGAGCTGGATGAAAAATGAAACCCTGCTGCCCTAGGATTTCGCCTAGAATTTCCGTATAGAGACATTGAAAACCTCCTGCCCTGGGGTTTTGACTTGATTTCCTGTATGGAGAACCACTGAAACCCTGCTACTTTTGGGTTTCAATTTTTTATAGGGTTCTTAACCTACGGTTTTGAGCTAGGGTAGCAGAAGGGCACCCCGGAAAAAAAAACGCGGTGAAGCGTGCTTCTCCTGCACATGAAGACATGACCAGAACACAAAGAAGGCAACGAAAAGCTTGATTCTGCACAAGAGAACATAGCCTGCATCGCTTCAACGGAAAGAGGGCCGGTTCCTGCGACGATTTCCGCCTTTGCTAGGGCCAGACGGCGGTACAGGGATCCTTCGAGGAAAGGCGGGAAGGCCCGCCATAACCGTATGCATCAGCTTCTTTCTTGAGATTTCGCTCTGAGGTTCTTTCTCTTGTTTCAGCTGGCGAAGATGAACATGAAGATGATGGAGTTGCTGAGGTTCTTCTGAAGTACCCAGGGGCCATGATTTAGAGAAATAATGGGGAGAAGGTAAGATTCCTCGGCCTGGAGGCGTGGCCACAGAGCACCACAGAGCGAGAAAGAAGGCGGAAGGGATGAACCGAAGGAACTTGCACGGATGTCTTGTGTGATGGTGATGGTATAGACCAGCGCGCCATGAAATCCGCTTCAGCGGAAAAGCAGAGCTCAGAGAGAACACCAGGCCCATCGTGGCGATGGCGAAGACGACGATGCTGAAACGCGAAGAAGAAAAATGGAACCGTTGTTCTGGTGCCCTTTGTAGTCTTCTTATAGATATATCTCTAGAGAGAGCGCGCGAGAAATGGAACCGTTATTAAAAATAAACCGATTCTCCCTTTATAGTGAAATATATACATACATACTCGTCCTCGTGACAAGAGAGGCCTTATATGTAGCATTTTGCATTTTCAAAGAATCCTAGTGACAAGAGATGCCTTATATGTAGCATTTTACATTTTCAAGGAAACATTTTCCATGTAATTACAAGCAAAAGAAATATGTATAAAATCACCTTTCTTTTCCTTTTAGAAGCTAGGCACATCTAGTTACACACAAACACACATAAAGATGTATGTATGTATGTACATGTACAAATGTGTACGTGTACATGTAATCCATTGAAATCATACATGTCAAAACTGAAAAATATGTGTATGTGTGTGCGCCTATGAATGCATGTGTGCATGTCACATACATAGTAAATATATGTTTGTGTATGCGCACGTACCTTTAATATCCATAGATATTATTCACACTCATACATATATGTATACATCATCCTCAACTTGCCAACCTTATATATAAACACATCATGATTGCTATATATATCCATATAGAAGCTTCTAAAGCACCAAACTTGGCATATAAATATACATCTAGCATTACAAACCCATAAAATGATGACAATCTTAACACACCTGAGCACGGCTTCAAAACAATCTTCGGACAATTGGATTATCTCTCCTTGGTAGCCTATACCCCGCGCCTTTATTTGGCAAAATGTATGTCAGAAAAAAATATTAGCATTAAAGATATAATTCTCGTTGAAAAAAGTTGGATAAGGATAAAAGCTTATAAAACTCATTTGGTGGATCAATATTTGAGGCAAACGGCATTTGAACAGGCTTGTAAATAGGAAATCTAAAAATTATGTATTGTCCAGTGCCTATGCACTGAAAATCTAACTTATGAGGCTTTTCATAATTCACAAACATTACATGTACATAAAGTTAATCTGCAACCTTCCGCAATCGTAGATTGTAAATTCCAAGGAGTCCAAAGCTCTCGTTCATAACTGTCTCGACCATACAAACCTAACAATAATCTAGGTTCTAAAAAGTAAAGATATTCCCTGTTGGAAAAAGAATGTTTCAATAAAAATATAAATTAATCAAACAAAACACAAAAGCTATATAAAATTGAAGTTTGTATATATATCGTACAACACCAGTGCTCTCTACTAATAGTTCGATAATTAGAGATGTTGTTGCTTGTCCTTCCCAAAATGGAGGGTCTACAATTCAGCCATGAATATTAAATAGATCTTGGAAAATGATAATACCTATATTATAGCAAACGTCTAAAAAATTTACCTTCAATATCTTGTCCATCACCATAAACGAACGAAAATGATCTCCTTGCCACATCCATCCTACGCAATATACCCCTGATATCAAATATAACTCTCTCTCTCTCTCTCTCTCTCTCTCTCTCTCTCTCTCTCTATATATATATATATATATATATATATATATATATATATATATATATATATACACACACACACACACACACACACACACACACACACACACACATATAGATGTGTGTGTGTGTGTGTGTGTGTGTGTGTACTCATTAGCTTGAGCCAAGCAACGAATAATATAAAGACACTGTATATAAAAGCAATCCAAAAGCAAACAAAGACTGCACTTACACATCTTCGAAAACATTCTCCATTCAAATGCTTACTTCATTGTACAAAGATATGTATGAATGTAGTCTCTAACATTTACAAGCTGCAATTTACATTTAAATTCTTTAACATGCCATTTGCAAAACCTCCTTGCAGTAGACAACATTGGTTGTGAATACTTCATTTGAACCTCTTGTGCCGCTTTCATATTCCACAATATACTTTACACACTTTCACTGCATTGGATGATCTAACACGTGACATAACAACATACAGTTGTCCATGTGTGAATACTTGTGTGGCTAGATAAAGTCCCAATACACTCAATGTTTGTCCTTGTTGTTGGGACTTATTTATTGACATACCAAAAGATAACCTGACAGGAAATTGCCTCCTTCTCATGTCAAAAGGTAATTGAAGCATAGTAGGCATAAATGTTATCCTGGGAATAAAAACTATGTCTCCAATGTTTGTACCTATAATGATTTCTACTTTTATCACCTTTGAGTTAAATTGCTTGCATATCAATCTGGTACCATTACAAAGTCCCCATCGTGGAGGGTCCAAATTGCGAAGCAGAATGATAGGGGCATTAATCTTTAGAAGTAAGCGGTGAGGAGGGTAACCACCACCTAAGTTCAAACTATTCAAGTACTCAATTGGATACAGTATTGCGTCATTCTCGTAAGAAACAACAGAATCTGCACTGAGGAAATCTCTCTCAAGACCAGGCAACGAACTCAAGGCTAGTTCATTGATCTCATCAACCTCTAAATTTTGTGGTGCAAGAATATCACAGTCTTTGAAGAAGCATGCATAATCCTCAACTCTCTGAAGATCTTTGTATACCCATTCTACCAAACTCAAAATAGACTTGCCATGGATCAACATTTGCGATGGAATTACCACTCTGCCTTCATTGTTTGGCTGACCTATAGTGCAATCCCCAATTTGTAATGTCCATTTGACAAACTCATATTTTATACCAGTATAAGCACTCTATCTAACCCGCATGTTTTGGGTGAGCTTTAAAACACTCACATATCTCCAAATATGTGATCGGCATAACACTGCATCAACAATGTTCTCGCACGATCCCTTTGGCCAACTGGTAAGATTTGCCTGAAGTCACCACCAAAGAGCATAACTTTTCCACCAAACACTGTATCACTTTGCATAATGTCCTTCAATGTCCTGTCTAGTGCTTCATATGCGTACCTATGCATCATTGGAGCCTCGTCCCAAATGATTAACCTTGCAAGCTTCAACACCTCGGCCAATGGGCTATTAGCTTTGATTCCACATGTGCTAGAAGCATTGAGTACCAATGGGATTTTGAAACGTGAGTGAGCTACGACCATTTGAGAGTAACAATGCGGCTATTCCAAATGATGCACATGTCAAGGCAACGTGTTTCTCTCCACGCAATCGAGATAGCAAGGCATTGTAAAGATAAGTTTTGCCTGATCCACCTGGTCCATCAAGGAAAAAAACACCACCCTAGTTCAAAGAAACAGCTCTAAGGATAATATCAAATGCTCTTGATTGACAACTATTAAGACTCCTTTCCATGGAAACAGACAAATCAGCCTGCTGAATAGAATCAAATATTATCTCTTCCATCAGCAAACCATTGTTGACAGTGGCAACACTTGATCTATCTGGAATAGGCAACCCTTCAAAATCAACTAACCGCTTTCCATACTAGTGTAAGAGATCTTGCATGTGCAACAAAGCCTGATTCTTTGCTATAGAATGACAAACACCAACATCGACACACCCTCTCTGCTGCAAAATCAACTAACCGCTTTCCATACTAGTGTAAGAGATCTTGCATGTGCAACAAAGCCTGATTCTTTGCTATAGAATGACAAACACCAACATCGGCAACCCTTCAAAATCAACTAACCGCTTTCCATACTAGTGTAAGAGATCTTGCATGTGCAACAAAGCCTGATTCTTTGCTATAGAATGACAAACACCAACATCGACACACCCTCTCTGCTGCAATGAATGGAAAAAATCTTCTGAAAGTTCGACGGAGAATTTGTCCCAAAGCTGCCCAAGGTATATAGGCTCACAAAAAACCATTATAATGACAAACAATTGACGCAGCTGAAATCCTGTATTCTGAATTGCAGCTTAATGGAGACACATGTACCACTCCTCATCACTCTCCAGCATCCCTCTGGCTTCACATGTAGTTTTAAAACATGGATACAAATATCCATTCACTGTTTGTAAATCCTCAAAAGATTTGCACCCTTTGCACACTGTGAATAGCATCCGTAATATTGCTCACCTGCACTCGGACTAACATTATACATACGTCCAATCATATTTTCCCTTTTCCTTTTAGTCCATGAGCGAAGAGCCGAATTCCACACCCACTTGCAAGGGAAATCAACATATAGTAAGCTATTTGCATTCGCATACAATTGATTGGCTTTGAACCATTCGGTGAGAGATGTTCTTTCGATCCGTCACAACTAATCACATCACGCAAGTCATCCTGGTCATTGAAAAGCACATTATTATGCATTGGGAGATGAACATGTAACCTTTGTATATCGGGCTTTTCATCGTGCAAATCATATTGATATATACGCCAGCATGCCTCTAAAGCAAAAACGTACCGTGCATCCAGATATTGACTAACCTTATCAATAACCCCATTTCTGTCTTGCAACTCTATAGTAGCTCTATCATGTCCTTTGTATACATACTTATACAAATATTTTACAGCTGTGATGGTAGAGCATACTTCTATGTTAATATGGACTTTGTACCTCAAAGAGAGAAAAGGGTTATATGGAACAACCCATCGACTATCCACCCTATGATCCTTTACCTGGATAAAACTACCATCATCTTGTTGCATGTAAGTTGGATACCCGTTGTCATCAACGCTGGTAGTCGCAAAAATTTTGAGGATACCGATATTTGCAACTCCCATTAAACATGCAAGGAGAGCGCATATTCAATTCACCACATGGTCCATGGACATTGCAATGACTAATTATGTTGTGCAACTCTGGAAACATCACCTTATCAGGAAGTTTAGCACACACCAACATATCATAGTGAGGGATCTCGATCGGTTTACATCCACTTTCCAATATCAATAATATATGTGCATGTGGCAAGCCTTTTTTTTTTAAATTCAATAATAGAAACAAATCCCAATACCGTTCCAAATATTGATTTTTTCACCAATAAGTGCATCATGTCCTTATGCTTCTCATAAAAGACCCGTGCAATCAAGTTGGGTCGATCTTGGGCAACCTGGCCCGGCAATAAAGCATTGGTTATTTCATCCCACTTAAGATTGCAAGTAAAGGTGCTAAACATGTTAGGTTTACCCATCTTTCTAACAATAGCCATTGAATCTTGGTACAATTGATGCATATATCTAGGCCTCCCCAGTATATGTAGATGGCAATACCACCCTGCATCCAGCAATGCTGCCTGCAGAGACTCTATTAACCCCTTCGCTTAAATTAACCATATCTGCAAGACCCTGGTATACTTCAGCACCCACGCAATGCTTTTTGGTTATTGTGTATCCATACTAATCTAGATTCTTCCATGCTACTATATGCATCAACAATGTAATGTTGCAAAAGACGACCACCGCGTAGAAGGCATGCATTTGTATCTTCCCTAATCTGTAGTCTATAAGCATAATATTGTCGTTGAGTTATGGTCTTTGTATCCTCATTTGAGCCTTCTCTAGTCCTATCATTGAGTGGAATTCCAACATGCCAACCATCCTCTCCTTGAGGAAATAGAATAGTATATAATAGAGGTATATATGAGCGATGCAAGTTAGATATTTTTTTTATAGCACTTGTGCGTGACATTATTTGAATGTCTCTATGCCCCACATGAAAATCATCTCCTTGACCAACATGATAAATGCTACCTCACTTCCTGTAGGGACCAAGTATTGCCGTGAGGTTGATCAAGCTTTAGTGTGATGATGACCATTCTCAAATCTACATATGGACTTGACAGCAACATTTCTCTCATTGAACGAAGTGCACGGGAGTATGGATTATGTACATACATCATTGTTTACAACCTTTCAACAATGTTATGATTTAAAGAGGGCATCCCATGAAGTCTATTCTCTAATTCATGCTCTGTAGTATCATACACATAAAGTTGAGCAAATCGAGGAGCCGCATCTCAGGTTTCATCAGGTATGACATAACCAACACGATGATAGGTGGTACCATGGATTCGAAAATTGAATACTCCTCCTCCCCTAGTGAACTGACTATCTAAGTGAGCACCCAGTGAAACGAATGTTAAGGCATTATTATAAGAGCGTATATTCTTTTTGTATTCCTTACTTGCATTATCATTACCACGCAACAACTCCACCAATGTAGGAGGTGGATTTTCCAATGGCAGTAAAGAGACCTTCCCACTTCCACAACAGTGTTTGCCCACATATTCTCCAAGCTTTCTTGACGCCTCACACTTTCAAATTATTGCACCACAAAAATGAAACTTGTAAGAAAGGGCTCCTAATGAGTGAAGAGTATAATCTCTAGAATATACCACCATAGTTGACATTGCTGGTGCTTGACATTCCGAAGCAAAGAAAACACCCGCCTTATAGAGTGACATTGAGATTTAATATCTTTCACATCACCAATGACAAATGTTATAGAATGGAAATTATCATCCATCGGTAGCTCATTTAAATCAAATGAGAAAGGGCCTCGCACCAAATCTCTATGTATCTGAGCATTGTGATGTGCATTTTGATAGGTTCTTGTGAAGAACCGTAGCATTGAGAATTGTTTTGTTTTTTGAATCCAACCCCATGGCAGAATCCAAGTGGATTCCGCCATGGGGTTCACTATGCTCCTGATTTTCAACCCTTCCAAATGTTTTAATTTCAGCTATGTTAAAGTAATCCGTAAAATTAGCACGATTTTGTTTTCGAATGCAAGTCCCTGTTCGTGACTGTTTATGGTGAGTCATGCGTGTTGCATCCAAAATTCGAAGCCAACGAACTTGGTTCAAACTCAAGTATGTACAGCTCCTAACCATCTTCAATCTCCTTCGAACACACAAAATAACGAATACTATTTTTCTTAACTTCAAACAAGATAATACTTGAGATAGACAATGACATAGATAGACAGTGAGATATACATACATACATATATATATATATATACATACATACATATATATATATATACAAAGAGAGAGACAATGACATAGATAGACAGTGAGATATACATACATACATACATACATATATATATATATATATATATATATATAGAGAGAGAGAGAGAGAGAGAGAGAGAGACAATGACATAGATAGACAGTGAGATATACATACATACATACACATATATATATATATATATATATATATATATATATATATATAGAGAGAGAGAGAGAGAGAGAGAGAGAGAGAGAGAGAGAGATAAAGGAAGGCAGAGTTGAAACATATTGAGAGATGGAAGAGAGAAGTATTAAATTTGAAAAAATAGAAATTTCATATATATCGCCAAAATGAAGAGCCAAATCTAAAAGTTGGAACACAATTTGACCCTTGATAAAAAAACATCATCCCTCTTACAAAATCTCTAAGCAACTACCCTGGCTTCTAAAACACGGCACATCTTTTTCATAATTGCATTGAGTCGATTTTAGCAGATATCTTTAGACTCCTCCACGCCTAATGCACGCACTTGATCTTTTAGAGAAGCTACGTGTTCTTTACATTGCCCATTACATCCACGTAGACATTCCCCAATTTGAACATGCATGTTCTCCATAAAAGAAATCATGTCTAGTTGGTTTGCCTCCATGCGACCACTACTATCATGGACGCGATGGAGATGATGAGTCAACTCATCTCTCAATGTATCTCCCCTTTGGCTGCCACTTCCACAAATCTCATCCCGAAGGGCATCTAAGTACTCCTTGCAAGCAACCGAATTTTTATCTTTGCGGTCACATGTATCCGCAATAGTTTGTAGACGTTTAGAGCTTGTTTGTCCAAAAGGAGACCTTGACCGAGCAAGGTGCTTTGCAGCTCGAACATTCATCAACTAAGGCGACGTAGAAAAAGCTACTTCTTCATTACAAGAATCATCCACAGCCTCTACATCTTTGGAGCGGTTGTTATCATTTTGAAGCTCCATTTGCTGAAATCCAAAATTAATATAATTATCTCTATGTATCTTTGCCAACATATACCTAACCCTAGTAACCTACATGTATACCGCAACAAAAAGAAGAACACAGTGATACATATATTTGTCTATGAAAGGTTTTTTTTGCTTTTTTAAGAGTGTTTATCAATTAATAAAAGATACTATATGCATATATTCTCCAAGGCTGCTACAATTTGTATATTATATATTCTAAACAATCTCAAAGGCAGAAGTCCAAAAAATGAAACGTTTCTAACATATCAATATTACACTAATATTTGCAATCATATTATCAACAACAAAACACTCATACGATAGAAAGAGATAAAAAAAGTATCTTGATGTACACAATCCTCTCTCCGCCACTCTCTCTCTTTCTCTAGGTAATCCTCACTCTATGCATCCCTTTTTAACACAAAAATTGAGAGAGACAGTGACGGCTTCAAAAGAACTAACCTCAAGTTGAAGAGAGAATTATACTCAAAAGCACCAACTTTGATTCAATCGTCCTTGTACTTGCTTCTACACATTCACATACAAAGACATATAAAATAACAAACTTATGATCTCTCTATTTTTTCACGCTCTCCTAACTATATTTCACTTTTTCTTACTATGTGAGAGTGTTTGAGAGTT
>NC_141049.1:7493930-7523930 GCF_041138505.1 Cibotium barometz | reverse complement strand
CACACTTTCATTGCATCAAATAATCTAACATGTAACATAGCAACGTACAAATTGTCTATGTGTGAATACTTAGGTGGCCAAATAAAGTCCCAACACTCAATGTTTGTCCTTGGGACTTATTTATTAACATACCAAAAGCTAACCTCATAGAAAATTGTCTCCTTCTCATGTCAAAAGGCAATTGAAGCATAGTTGGTATGAATGTTATCGTGGGAATAAAGACCATGTCTCTAATGTTCGTACCTGTAAAGAATTCTGCTTCTATCACTTTTGAGAGAAATTGCTTGCATATCAACCTGGTACCATTACAAAGTCCCTGTTCGAGGGTCCAAATTGTAGAGCAACATGATAGGAGCATTAATCTTTAGAAGCAAGCGGTGAGAAAGGTAACCCCACCACCTGAGTTCAAACTGTTCAAGTACTCAATTGGATATAATATTCTGTCATTCTTAGAAGAAACAACTGAATCTGCACCAAGGTATTCTCTTTCAAGACCGAGTAATGCACTCTAGTTCATTGATATCATCAACCTCTAGATTTCATGGTACAAGAATAGCACGGTCTCTGAAGAAGCATGCATAGTACGCCACTCTTTGAAGATCTTTGTATACCCATTCTACCAAACTCAAAAGGGAGTTCCCATGGATTAATATACATGGTGGAATTACCACTCTACCTTGATTGTTTGGATGGCCTATAGAGCCATCTCCAATTTGTGAAGTCCATTTAACAAATTCTTGTTCTGTACAAGCATAAGCACTCTGTCTGACATGCATATTTTGGGTGAGCTTTAAAACATTCACATATCTCCAAATATGTGACCAGCAAAACATTACATCAACAATATCCTCACGCGAACCCTTTGTCATCACAGTGGGTAAGATTTGCCTGAATTCACCACCAAAGAGCATAACTTTCCCACCAAACACTATATCACTTTGCATGATGTCTTTTAATGTCATGTCCAAAGCTTAATATGCGTACCGATGTATCATTGGAGCCTCATTCCAAATAATTAACCTTGCAAGCTTCAACTCCTCAGCCAATAGGCAATTGCACACAGTAAGTAACATGTGTAGGTAATATTGCTCACCTACACTCGGACTAACGTTATACATACGTCCAATTATAGTTTTCCTTTTTCTTTTAGTCCATGATCGGAGAGCTATATTCCACATCCACTTGCAAGGGAAATCAACATATAGCAAGCTATTTGCATCTGCATACAATTAATTAGCTATGAACCATTCGATGAGAGAAGTTATTTGGTTTCTGTCACAACCGATTACATCACGCAAATCATCCTAGTCACATTGAATATAACATTATTATGCATCAAGAGATGAACATGCAACCTTTGTATATCAGACTTTTCATCATGCAAATCATATTGGTATAAGCACTAACATGCCTCTGACGCGGACACGTACCGTGCATCCAAATATTGACTAACCTCGTTAATAACCCCATGTGTATCTTGCAACTCTATAGTAGCTTTATCGTGTCCTTTGTATACATACTGCACTGCTGTAATGGTGGCGCATACTTCTATGTTAATATGGGCTTTGTATCTCATAGAGAGAAAAGGGTTATATGGAACAACCCATCGACTATGATCCTTTACTTGGATGAAACTACCATCGTTTCACCGCATGTAAGTTGGATACCCATTGTCATCAAGACCTTGGTATGCTTCAACATGCAATGGTTTCTAGTTATTACGTATCCATACTAATCTTGATTCTTCCATGCTACTATATGCATCAACAATGTAATGTTGCAAAAGTCGACCACTGCACAGAAGGTAGGCATTTGTATCTTCCCTTATCTATAGTCTATATGCATAATATTGCCATTAAGTCACATTCTTTGTATCCTCATTTGAACCTTGTCTATTCCTACTATGGATTGGAATTCCAACATGCCAACCATCCTCTCTCCTCAGGAAATAGAAGAACATATAATAGAGACATATATGAACGATGCAAGTTATATATATATATATATATATTTAGCACTTGTGCGAGACATTATTTGAATATCTCTATGCCCCACATGAAAATCATCTCCTTGACCCGGCATGATAGCTGCTACCTCACTTCCTATAGGAGCCAAGTACTGCCTTGAGGTAGATCGTGCTTCGATGATACCATTCTCGTGGACTTCACTGCAATATTTCTCTCATTGTACGAAGTGCACAAGCGTACAGATTATGTTCATACATTATTGTTTGCAACCTTTCAAGCACATTATGATTTCAAGAAGGCATCCCATAAAGTCTATTCTCCAATTAATGCTCCATATCATACATATATAATTGAGCGAATTGAGGAGTCACAACTCGTGTCTCATCAGGTATTATAGAACCAACACAATGATAGGTGGTACCATGGATTCAAAAATTAAATACTCCTCCCCCCTAGTGAACTGATTATCCAAGTGAGCACCCAGTGAAACGAATGCCAAGGCATTGTTATAAGAGTGTATATTCTTCTTGTATTCCTTACTTGCATTATCATTACTAAGTAACAACTCAACCAATGCAAGAGGAGGGTTTTCCAAAGGCAATAACGAGATATTCCCACTTGCACAACAGTGTTTGCCCACATATTATCCAAGCTTTCTTGCTGCCTCACATTTCCAAATTATAGCACCACAAAAATGGCACTTATAAGAAAGGGCTCCTAATAATGAATGAAGAGTACAATCTCCAAAATATACTACCATAGTTGCGGGGTAATTAACATACCGAGGAAATGGAAACACACGCCTTATAGATTGACATTCAAACTTAATACCTTTCACATTGCCAACGCACAGCAAAATAGATTAAAAATTATCAATAGGACCAATCTCATCTATAGGTAGTTCATTTAAATTAGAAGAAACAAGGCCTCGTGCCATATCTTCATGTGCCTAACCAGTCTAATGTTCATTGATAGGTTCTTGAAGTACCGTAGCATTGGCAGATGCTCTATTACTCGTATCTAAGTGGGTTCTACCATGGAATTCTCTATGCTCCTCCTCATTTTTAACCCTTCCAAATGTTTTGATTTTATTTTCATTAAAGCACTCCATTAATTAGCAATAATTTGTATCCAAATACAGGGCCTTGTCCGCAAATAATTAAGACGAGTCATGTGTGTTGCATCCAATAGTTGAAGCCAACCAACTTGGTTCAAACTCGGGTATATATAGCTCTTAACCATCTTCAACCTCCTTCGAAACACAAAATAACAAATACTAACTTGCTTTTTACAAACATTCTTACCTTCAATAGACAACATATTATTACCAACATTTATTCTACTTCAAACATGTGACCCTACTCTCAAATAGACTTCGCACAATAGCAAACATGATGTAATTATTAGAGATAAATATAATAGATAAGTGAGTATAACATATACATTCCATCTCCTTATGACACTAATAAGAGAAAACCTCTCCGTCTCCAAAGAGAGAGCAAGAGAAGGGGAGAGAGAGAGAGAGAGAGAGAGAGAGAGAGAGAGAGAGAGAGAGAGAGAGAGAGAGAGAGGTTAAGCAAGAAAAAAAGAAAAGAAATACAAAACAGGCTGAGAAACAGAAAAAAAAAAAGCGAGAAAGCAAAATAAAAGAGAGATGTAAAGAAATTGAGAAAATAGAAAATTCATAAAAATCACCACGGAGAGCCAAATCTAGAAAGTTATAATACAATTTGTCCTTAAGCAAAAGCATCATTACTGTCACAAAAATCTCTAGGCAACTACCCTAGTTTCCAACGTATGGCTCATCTTTTCATAATAGCATTGAGTCGATTAACAGATATCTTTAGACTCAATACCTCCAAGTCTAATGTATGTACTTGCTCTTTTAGAGAATCTTTACATTCCCTATTACATCCACCTAGACGTTTCCCAATTTCAACATGCATATTTCTATGAAAGAGATCATGTCTAGTTGGTTAGTCTCCATGCAACAAGTACTGTCAAGAACACAATGGATGGAGATGATGAGTCAACTCATCTCTTAGCGTATCTCCCCCTTGGCTGCCACTTCCACGGATCTCATCCCAAAGAGCATCTAAGTAGTCCTTGCAAGCAACCTAATTTTTCTTAGTGCGCTCGCATATGTCCACAATAGTTTGTAGTCATTTGGAGCTTGGCTATTCAGATGGAGTGTTTAACCGAGCAAGGTGTTTTGCAACTCGAACATTCATAAACTCAAGCGGGGTACACAAAGCTACTTCGGCATTGGAAGCATCATTCGCATAACCACTACGGCATTAGAGCCGTTGTTATCATTCTGGATCTCCATTTACTGAAATCTAAAGTGAATATCTTAAGGCTCTACAAACATCTCTTTATATCTTTGTAAATATATAACATAACCCTAATAACCCAACTGAATACCAACACTATATACATGTAGATACCTCGTTGATAGAAAAAGTACACAATGATAACTCTTAGCAATACATATAATTGTCTGTCTAAAAGTCTAGTATTGTCAAAACCATAAAGAAAGTTCTTTACTTTTTAAGAACATTTCTCTGCTATTCTAAGGCTACTATGGTTTGTATATTCTCTAAGCCTACTATGGATTGTATATTCTCCAAGCCTACTATACTTTGTATATTCTCTAAGCCTCTCTAAGCCTACTATACTTTGTATATCTCTAAGATCCATATATTCTCTCTCTAGAACTCTCTCTACAATCTCAAAGGTAGTGGTCTAATAAAGGAAAAGTTTATAGCTTAGACATCCAAGCATATCAATAGTATAAATTGTATTTATGTGCACACACTAAAGTATTAGATGTGACAAAGATCGTAATTGCATAAACATTTGCCATCAATAATAAATATCAAGATAGAAAGAGATATAGAAATTATTTTAATGTGCAATACTCTCTCTCTCTCTCTTTGCTAACCAAATATATAAACATTTAAAAAAACTCTTTATCTATGCATCACATATTAACTACAGATACACAAATAGATAGAGAGAAAAAAGCACAACAATAAAACTAACCTCAAGTTGAAGAGAGAATGGTATTCAAAAGCACCAACTTTGATGCTGTCATCCTTGTGCTTGCCTCTATACAATCATACACAGACACCAAAACAATTAACACTTATGGTCTCTCTATTTTTTTGACCCTGTCCTAGCTACATTTCACACTAAATACATAGAAAAAGGCAAGAGTAACTATATATATATTACATGTGTGGAGTATGTGTGTGTGTGTGTGTGTGTGAAAGAGAGAGAGAGAGAGAGAGAGAGAGAGAGAAGAGACATCCATCAATAATCTTAAAGATTATTACATTACCTTTACCAATTTCCTTAACGGAATACACTTCAGTATTTCCCTAAAAAAGCGCTTTTCCTCGAAGCTCCTACATTTGCTACCCACAATGTAAAAGCCATCTAGTAACCCCAATGCCTCTTTGATTAAGAGGAGCTTAAGATTGTCATCTAGCCTATAGGGGTCTAAGACTATAAAAATATAGCGTGGATTGGTCCCATCCATCAAATCCGAGAACTTCCCATTTGGGCTAGGTTGGTATCCAAAAAAACCCAATTGTAGCATCTCCTCATAGAAGATTGCATCTGATAATTTATTATTGTCATAGGTCGACTTTAAAATGTCTAATGCCATGTTCTGCATAAAACATAATCAAACTATACATTAATAACAATCATGATCTTTTTATAGTTAGCCACATAGAGAGAGTAAAAGAAAAGAATGAGAGAGACAAACACAGTATTTTATTTAAAAAATACAAACTATTCAAATACCAAAAGCGACCTGCTAGCACTAATGGTCACAGAAGAAGAACACAACCATATTTATTTTCAAATGAACTTATGCTTTGGGATACATTTAATAACTTGATCAAATACTTGTCGTACTTAAATCTCTGTCACCAAGGACATTATAGTCTATTTCATAAAGATCAATCAAACCTAGGCTTTCTTTAATATTCATTAGCACAATGTTTTCATCTAATTTTTTTAAATCTAAATGTATAACAATTTTAAAAACATCATTCCAGCCAACATCATGAACCGCCGACCATGGCCCAAACCAGCTTGGACTATGAAAATAGCGATGCTCAAATTCTTTAGCCAAATTCACCCTTTTCTCAAAGCAAAGAGTACTCCTCATGTGCTAAAAAAAAAAATGCAAGTCACCTCTTCCATATCTATCAAACATATATACATACAAATAAGTAAGTTGATGCATGACTACTATGTGCATGTGTGTATAAATCATAATTTTAACTAATGGGTGTAAGAATCATAACTGTAACTACTATATGCGTGCGCATGGGTGTAAAAATCATAATTGTAACTATATTGTGTGTGTGCATGTGTGTTTCAATTTGTACATTTGGGTGCTTACCCTTTTGTGTGTGTACATGTGTGTTTGAATTAATACATGTAAGTCCTTATTTTTTACTGGGGGGTGTGTGTCTGTATATGTGTGTGTGAGAGAGAGAGAGAGAGAACGCTTCTTCATTATTTACAACATGTGAGTCCTTATCCTTTTCTTGGTGGGTGTGTGTGTGTGTGTGAGAGAGAGAGAGAGAGGCAATACTTCATTATTTACAACATCATAATTCATTGAATAAGATAGTAAAATGTGTCTCACTCCCCCTAGGTGTAAGTGCAACTTGAATTCTTATAAACCTACTATAAGATGGTAAAATGTGTCTCACTCCCCCTAGGTGTAAGTGCAGCTTGGATTCTTATAAACCTACTATAAGATAGTAAAATGTGTCTCACTCCCCCTAGGTGTAAGTGCAACTTGGATTCTTATAAGCCTAGTATACAAAACATATGGCATAATGTATACTACAAAGTTAACGCACATACAAAATACATCCCATTCAGATCACAACTCCACATAACCTTTTATCGCACTTTAAAGGCAACAAATATGCAAGGGCAGACACACACACACACACACACACACACACACACATGCAGTGCATCCTACTACAATGGTCCCCCTCACTACATTATCACTCCCATAAATATTACATTTCAATCTCTCTCTCTCTCTCTCTCTCTCTCTCTCTCTCACACACACACACACACACACACACACACACACAAAATTACAAAAATACATGCCATTCAAATCACAACCCCTCATAACCATTCATCACACTTTAAAGGCAACAAACATGCAAGGGCACACACAAAGTGAAAACAATCTCTCTCTCTCTCTCTCTCTCTCTCTCTCTCTCTCTCTCTCACACACACACACACACACACACGCACACATACTTAAACAAAAGAAAGAATATTAAAGTGTCTTTGAGAAGAAAATAAAAGGTTGCACTTACTATTCCTCTCTCTCTCTCTCTCTCTCTCTCTCTCTCTCTCTCTCACACACACACACACACACACATGCGGCCTACTACAATGGTCCCTCTCATCTACATTATCACTCCCATAAATATTACATTTCAATTTCTCTCTCACTCTCTATCTCTCTCTCTCTCTCACACACACACACACACACACACAAAGTGAAAACAAGCTCTCTCTCTCTCTCTCTCTCTCTCTCTCTCTCACACACACACACACACACACACACACAAAGTGAAAACAATCTCTCTCTCTCTCTCTCTCTCTCTCTCACACACACACACGCACACACATAGTGAAAACAATCTCTCTCTCTCTCTCTCTCTCTCTCTCTCTCTCTCTCTCTCTCTCACACACACACACACACATGCGGCCTACTACAATGGTCCCTCTCATAAATATTACATTTCAATCTCTCTCTCTCTCTCTCTCTCTCTCTCTCTCTCTCACACACACACACACACACACACACACACTCCCATGCGGCCTACTACAATGGTCCCTCTCATAAATATTACATTTCAATCTCTCTCTCTCTCTCACACACACACACTCCCATAAATTTAAGAAGAAAATAAAAGGTTGCACTTACTATTCCTCTCTCTCTCTCTCTCTCTCTCTCTCTCTCTCTCTCTCTCTCTCTCTCTCTCTCTCTCACACACACACACACAAAGTGAAAACTATATATATATATATATATATATATATATCTCACTCACACACACACAAAGTGAAAACAATCTCTCTCCCTCTCTCTCCCTCTCTCTCTCTCTCTCTCTCTCTCTCTCTCTTGTCAGAATTAGGGTTGCAGGAAAGCACATAAAGCTTGGAGAAGAAGAAGTAAGAATGCACACAACACTAAGTGTATTAGATTGTGTCGATGTACAAAGATAAGTTAGCCCTAGAGTGATGGGCGTATTTACAAGCCGGGGGAAAAAACCTCCTAAAGAGGGAAAAAGTGCCCCGGCGGTCCTAAGTGTGTTCACACACATCACTGCCTATATATATGGCAACAAATCCCCCTTGGGAGTGATGGTGTGAACGAGAGCTGGCACTCATGTATAGGGGAGTGCCATGCCCGAATAGATCAATCCACAAAGGGGAGCAAGCCCAAAGCTTTGCGGAAAGCTTCGAACTTCTCACGAGGAAGCGCCTTTGTGAAAAGATCGGCGAGGTTGTCCTGTGTTGGCATATAGGCCAAGCTGATCTCTCCTGCTGAGAGTCTCTCCCTGACATAGTGATAATGCACCTCAATGTGCTTTGTGCGAGCATGAAAAATTGGGTTTCTCGCAACTGCCAATGCGCTCTGACTGTCAGTGAAGATAGAGGTGGCAGACTCCTGTCCAACACCCAAGTCAGCCATAAGCCGTCTGAGCCACACACACTCAACCGTAGCTGTGAAAGATGCCCTGTACTCAGCTTCACAACTAGAAGTGGCCACAGTAGGTTGCTTCTTGCTCAACCAAGATATGCATGAGCTACCGAGCATGAAACAAAAACCACTTGTGGACACTCTTGTGTCATAGCAACCAGCCCAATCTGAGTCCGAAAAGGCATGTAAATTTGGCGGTAATGATCCCCCCTTGGGATAAAACAACCCAAGATTTATGGTGCCACTCAAGTAGCGAAAGATGCGTTTGCCTTCCAATGCTGAGACCCTGGGCTATGCATAAACCTGCTCACCTATGAGAGTGCAAACTGAATGTCCGGCCTCGTAATGCATACATAAATGAGGCAACCAATAGCTGTCTGATAGAGTGTGACATCAAAGTGATCTCCAGCATCATGAAGACTCAACTTCAAACCTGTCTCCATTGGAGTAGCAATAGGCTTGCAGTCTTCAAGGCCAAATCTCCGCAACAATGTCTCAATATACTTTGTCTGACACAAAGCAATACCTCCATCACACTGCTTAAATTGTATCCCCAAATAATGATGCAAATGCCCCAAATCTGACATCTCAAAAGAGGCATTCAAATCAGCCTTAAAATCAGCAATATGACTCTCATTTGGTCCTGTGAGCAGCATGTCATCGACATAGAGAGCAATGATTAGATGTACATCATCCACACGTTTAACATACAAAGTGCTTTCTGTTGGACTATTCTGAAAACCATGTGCAGTCAAATATGCATGTATCTTTTCATACCAAGCTCGTGGAGCTTGCTTTAAACCATATAAAGCCTTTTTCAACTTGCACACTTTGTTTTCCTGCCCTCTTTGAACAAAACCACGAGGCTGTGATACATACACCCCCTCATGCAAATCTCCATTCAAGAACGCAGTCTTTATGTCCAGTTGATGTACATTCCAACCATTATGAGCTGCCAATGCACAAATGCTACGAATGGTAGTCATACGACAAGTGGGAGCAAAGGTCTCATCAAAATCAATGCCCTTTTCTTGAGCATAACCCTTTGCAACAAGTCTAGCCTTATAGCGATCAACACTGCCATCTGGCTTTCGTTTCAACTTAAAAACCCACTTACATCCAATGGCCTTTTTACCAATAGGCAAATCACACAAAGACCATGTACCATTCTTCATTATAGCATCATATTCACTTTGCATTGCAGCAAACCAATTTTTTGAATTTTGTGCCTCATCAAATGGAAGAGGTTCTTCCTCTTCACACATACTAGACATAGCCAAAGCATAACAATCTGATGTATAAGAGGCATGCTGAAAACCTGAACGAGTATGATTAGTCATAGGTGCATCAATCTTACTATCACGCAAGGTTTGCACCAGCCATTTAGGCATACCTCTAGCCTGCTCATTTTCAGCCCTATCCTCATGAATTACATCCTGTAAATCTGCATCAGAAATAGGCTGATCTATGATGTCGTTTGAAATCTGCATAGGCTGAATATTTGCCTCATTAGGACTTACATTTGAATTCCCACCTGTAAAGAGAGGCAACAACGTATCAAATACATCCCGTGAGCTCACACCTGTCTCTTTGGTACATGATAACAAGGGCTGCACAGCATCTTCCACAAAAACAACATCATCTCGACTAATCAAGATACGCTTTGAGTGTGGATGATACAATCTGTAACCCTTGCTCTCAGCACTCTAACCAACAAAAATGCATTTGACAGCCTTATCATCCAATTTTCTGTGTTGTTACACAGGCACTAAAGCATAGGCCAAGCAACCAAAGACACGCAAGTGACCAATAGAAGGCTTCCTGCCATGCCAAGCTTCATATGGAGTAATAGACTGCAAGGCCTTAGTGGGACACCTGTTGAGTACATATGCAGCACACACATGACAGCCTCAAGCCAAAACGCATGTGGCAAAGCTTGGCTCTTGACCATACATCGTGTCATCTCCATAAGTGACCTGTTTTTCCTCTCAGCAACACCATTTTGCTGAGGGGTATACGGCACTGTACATTGGTGTTTTATCCCAGGACTAGCCAGAAATGCATCAAACTCTTTAGACATGTACTCCCCCCCTCGATCAGTACGGAGGGTGCCCACAGTACAATTGGATACATTTTCAACCATAAGAAAAAACTGTTTGAAGCACAAAAACACTTCGGACTTTGCCTTCAGTGGATATACCCATGCATGCCTTGAGTAATCATCAATGAAAGTCATGAAGTACAAGTGTTTACCAAATGACGGAGTTTGCATAGGCCCACATACATCACTATGTACAAGTTGCAATTTGCGAGTGGCCCGCACAGAACCATCCTTTGGAAATGCAGAACGCTGCATTTTGCCCAAAATACAGCCTTCACAAACATGTTTCAATGGTGCCTCAAGAGGGGGCAATGAAGCAACCATATCAAATTTCTGCAAACGCAGCAAACTAGCAAAGTTCAAATGACCAAAACGAGCATGCCATAGTTTTGCATCTGAAACTGCCTTTTCATCAGAAACTGCATTTGCTGAATCTTCCACACACTTGTCATAAGAATTGAGCCTATACAGCCCACAAAACAAGGTGCCAGATACAATAATCGTATCACCAGAAGTCAAATCATGAACAGTACATCTGTCATCCATAAATTTGACTACAAGTCCAAGTCTAGCAAGCGCAGAGACAGACAATAGATTCTTCTTTATCCCTGGCACATACAAAGCATCTGAAAGTGTGAAAGCACTGCCATTTGCAGCAGTAAGCATAATTTTACCAATGCCCTTCATTGGGTAAGAAGCATTATTGGCACATGTGACAGTATTCCCATTAGGGACAGCCTCAAGAGAAGTGAACATATCACGATGCGAGGTAATGTGCTTTGTAGCACCACTATCAAAATACCATACATGAGAGTCAACAGAAACTGCCAAACATGCATCATGTACAGATGGGTCATACTGGCAATACACGCTAAACGCCCATTCTGTATCCTGCACAACATTTGCAGAATCTGCATTTGTAGAAGCATCCGCTATTGTGGCTGCATTTGACTCTTTCTTCTTTGCACATCTCTCTCTCTCTCTCTCTCTCTCTCTCTCTCTCACACACACACACACACACATACACACAAAGTTAAGACATAAACATCATACTTAAAGAACAAATAAAATCTCTACTATAACGGTGAGATTGCGTGACTACCACCATATTTGATTAAAACATTTGAACAACCTCACAAATATCATCGTGCATGCAACGGGCTGGTGAGACTGCAAGAATGCCATTGTGCATAGAGACAACCACCGTGCATGCAACCGAAACAGTGGTTTGTAGGAAGATGTGTCCGCTGGCTTTAAGAGATAGAGAGAGATGAGAGTGGACATGCTAACCTTCCAACAACCAAGCAGAGCAACGGCACAGGTATCTATATTAAAAAAAAACATGTTATATAGCGAGAGAGGGAGCGAGAGAGAGAGAGAGAGAGAGAGAGCACGCATTGCTAACCTTCAATTTTCAACCACAACAAACGACGTATTAAATATGTGAACTATACCATGTCAGTATTATACTGAAATAATGATATTTTCTATTATCCTCTAAAAATCCTCAACAATTTGGAGAGAATGGAGTTTCTCTCTCTCTTCAACCTTCTTTGGAGTCTTCATCAACATACTAAACCAATTGATTGGTTGGGGGCCTCTCCTTAGACTAAAGAATCAAGCAAAATAAGAGGTAAAGTGTGATTTATGGTCTTTTTCTTAATCTCTAAATGTTTCTCACTTCTCAACCCCTCTCAAGCTTGAGAAATATTCAATTGTTAATGCAATTGAAGCTCTCTAATGGATTTTAGTGATTAAACACATAAAGTTTTTATTTATGCTTAAATTAAAATATTTTTTTAAAGCATATCTCTCTCCCCCCAAAGAATGGTCATTCCTATGACCTATTCTATATTCAATTAATGCTTCTCATGGAGAAATTCTCTATTCACAAATCAAACTCTAGGCTAGTGAAGCTAGAGGTTTAAGAAAATATTTTTTATTCTTATATGCTTGAAAAATATGATAATATTATGGGATAAATTCATAAATTGGATTTAATGCTAAAAGATAGTTATACTATCATAATTATTTTACTATATCTTATTCTTTTCATAAAAATTAAAAATTGCCAGTAGTAGCAAATGGAGCTATGGTAAAATTTTTAAGAAATTGATGCATAATTCATTCTTATACATAACGTGAAAAGAGGACTTCCTATCATATTCCAGGATTGAATATCCTAGGTTAAAAGAATGGTTTTTGTCACATTCAATGAAAAACTAATTTTTAAGTTTATGTGTAATTAAATAATTAAGAAATGAGAAAATTATGATAATTATATTTAATGATAAAAGAGAAATTCCTATGACATTTGGAATTCAATCAATTAGATGAGAAAAGAGAAATTCCTAGCATATTGGAATTATTGGATATTTTATTTAAATTCAAAGATAAATTTTAGATAAATTTATTTTATCTATGAGAAATATTTAAATGGTAAAAGAGAAATTCTTATGACATTTGGAATTCAATCATTTAGATGGAAAAAGAGAAATTCCTAGCATATTGAAATTATTAGATATTTTATTTAAATTCAAAGAAGAATTTTAGATAAATTTATTTTATATATGAAAAATATTTAAATAGTAAAAGAAGAATTCCTATGACATTTCGAATTCAATCATTTAGATGGAAAAATAGAAATTTCTAGCATATTGAAATTATTGGATATTTTATTTAAATTTAAAGATAAATTTTAGATAAATTTATTTTATCTATGAGAACTATTTAAATGGCAAAAGAGAAATTCTTATGACATTTGGAATTCAATCATTTAGATGGGAAAAGAGAAATTCCTAGCATATTGAAATTATTAGATATTTTATTTAAATTCAAAGATGAATTTTAGATAAATTTATCTTATCTATGAGAAATATTTAAATGTTGAGAGGAATTCCTATGACATTTCGAATTCAATCATTTAGATGGAAAAATAGAAATTCCTGGCATATTAGAATTATTAGATATTTTATTTAAATTCAAGATGAATTTTAGATAAATTTATTTTATCTAGAGAAATAATTAAATGTTAAAAGAGGAATTCCTATGACATTTGGAATTCAATCATTTAGATGGAAAAAGAGAAATTCCTAGCATATTGAATTAATTTGATGATAAAAGAGGAATTCCCACGACATTGGAATGCAAAAAGAGGAATTCCCATGGTATTTGAGATCCATGAAATCAAATGGGCTTCCCATCCCTTCTATAGATGGTGCTAAGATCCTTGAGTTCCCTTTTGAGTTGCTTTAGAGAGCTCTTTTGTGTGATTTCCAACAAGTATTACTTGCTATCCATGATGTTCAAAGCCCATAACAACTCCTTGTTGAAGGTTCATATGAAAGTCACCAAGTGATGACAACCAATCACCCCCCAATATTATTTCAATAGGACCCATGCGAAATATCACCAAATCACCTTCCCAAGTGTATGAAGAGGATCAATCTACCTTGGTAGAGGGACATGCCGTGGTTTGAGTATCGCAATTGGACAAGCTAGGGCTCTTTTGAACCGTGGTTTACATTTAATCCAAAAAGGTTGGAACTAAATCAAGGTTTTCTATTCATGTTGAAAGTTACCAAAAATTACTCAAAAGCAATGTGTACCACATGCATAGGCAATCATCACAACCTCAATAGCTCTTACTACCATCATTTATTTCCATCATTGAACTTTGCATCACATAATCCCATTCATTGACATATGCATTGTCAACACATTGCCTCTTGCTTACATAGAGCCATTGCCAATTGATTTGAAGTATAATGTTGATGAAGAGCTTTTTCTTATGGATCTCCAAGAGTATAATATTGATGCAGAGCTATTTCTTATGGATCTCTCGGCCAAGCCATCCCATCCCTTTACCAAGTTTTTGATCCAAGTCAAAGATTGGGACCATGTCTTCATCACCACCATGTACATCTCTCTCCTTTAACCACTTTACCAAAGTACACATAGTAAAGACAATGGTAAGGAGAGAGATATGTACATGGAAGAAGGAATCGTGCAACATGTGGTTTTTGTATTTAATATGCCATGGTGAGGGCATGTCTCGCTATTCTACTTGCAGATGACCATAGATTGTGAGTACTTTGGTAAAGTGATACCAAAAGTAGTATGTCCAAAAGAGACCAATGGTGGCCCATGAACCCCCTTCTATACTTGAGCCCATGACCATAGTCCCAAGACCTAACTAATAAAGTTGCTACTTTATTATACTTTTTTATATTATATTGACATGCCTCGTACATCAATTCTTCATGTACGTGCATTATCATGAATTCAAAGTATGAACTACTCTCATGTTAGAATATAAGATGACATGCTAATTACTTATATGATTACTTTTTTCTTTTTTGGGGAGAGGAGAGGTGAGGAGAGTTCCCTCATTTGATTTTCCTTTGGGCGATTGTTTTATGCCCCCTACAATCTTCTTCCCTTATGTGACCCATAACTCCATATATATGACAGATTATTAATCCATTTGAGTATGCACTACAGATATTTCAACATGTATCAGAATATCATATGATGTATAGCCTTGCACAGACATGGGCTTACTGTAGCCTCAATGAATCCATCCGCTATGAAGAGGAAGTGCAAAAAGTGTAATAGTAGTAAAATAATACTTTGTTCAGAACCTAAAGCTACTAGTGTGCAGAATTCAAGTGCATGAAACTGTGATAGTAGTAAAATTATACTTGGTACACACCTTCAATTGTTTTAAAGCTACCAGTGTGCAGAATTAAAGTGCCTAGAAATGCCATTGATATGTTCTACATCTTGCGATGAAGATGCAAGGTTAACTGAAAGATGCACTTGTGAAGAAAATTGAACCTACATTCTAGGACAAATGATGCCATTGAATTTTCATAATTGAAATGTACACTGCAATGCCTAACTTTTCCAGAGGCATAGTAGGATCAGGTAGTGGGTGACTAGTGTTTGTACTCAATCCGATCAAATGTAGGATTGTGAGGAAAACAAGCTAGAACAAGTCAATGTTAAGTACACTGAAGTTTGTGTGTACAATCAAAGAAAGAATGTGTACACGAGAGAGAGAGAGAGAGAGAGAGAGAGAGAGTACATTCTTTAGGGCTGCACTGCTAAGGGCTTCAAATGAAAATGACGAGAATGCAGAGATGATAGGAGCAGGGTTTCAGAGGCAAAAAATACACTACACTGGACACTAAGTGGTGTACCAAGTAAAATTTGGGACCCTCATTTGACTTGTGTTTAATGAGAATATGCAGAAACTCAGGTGCAGAAAGAGTCACGAAGTTTGCATTCCAGATTCTTTCTATTGAAACAGCAGTTTCACATACAGAAGGTTGGGGTTGACATAACACAAGACATCAAGTAAATATCAAGGCACTTCCCCCTTCCAAGGACAAATTTGCCATCACCACCAATAGCTGCTATACCCTAAAAGTAGTCCACATTCACAAAAGCAGAAACATAAAACTCTATATCAAAATCTCTCTGTGTTAACTTCGACAACACCGCCAGACATGGCTGGCAGTGCACTGTTCATGTAAGGCACCCACCATCCAAACCCCTTTTTCGATACCACCACTCTTAGAACCTGGGACAGTAGCTGCATGTCACCCCTTCACCCCACACGTAGATTTTATACCACTTCAGAGGTGGTAAAATCTTCTATAGCCCTGCCTATGCACAGGCTACCACAGGCCGTCCAGATGCCTTAGGAAGAACCCTCTTCACCAGAGCAGGGTAAAATACACCAGGCAGGGTGCAATGGGCTAGATGGCAAGAAAAGAAGCCAGAAGGCTTCTATCTATCTACCTTGATGCCAGCTTCCACAGTCCCAACGATCATGAAGCCATGTACACATGGTCCACCAAGTACCAAACATGCGGCGGCTTCTGGCCTGGATCCCGAAGGAGAGGGTTAAACAACATGAGTATAAAACATATCTCTAAGCTTTACCTCATTCTGATCGTTTGGAGGGTGACCATGAAGTCACCGAATGAAGTCCTTGTTGGAGGTGGGTACTGCAAAAACCCACTGTCACTGCATGGTAAGCTTTGGATCGGTGATTCAGTGGTGTAATGTTAAGAGGCTGTGCGACATCATGATCCATATAACAAGGCGGCCTAGTACTCTCAAGCATTTTCAGGCATTCACAATGATACTTGTAGGAAGACAGAGGAGGACCAAGGTGTGACATGGAGAAAACACACAACAGAGGGATAACCCCAGGTCCCCCCTCACAGAGAGATGGATTTACGACATGAAAAGGCAACCACTCACAGAGGAGCACACATTGACACAAAATTTTATCACTAGAAAATAATGCCAAAAAAGACCTGCAAATGATCAGGCCACAGCAACTTTCATGTCACCTCACACAAATAACCACAAGACCACAGTTTCAGAGTGGCATTTCCCAAGTTCATACTGCAACAGAAGGCAATTGCAGGCTCTACCAGGCTCTACTAACTGGAAGCAGGCAGTGACAAAACACTCTCAGACTTCTATATGAACCCAAGTAATTACTCTCCTTAGGCACCAGCACCTTTCCCTTTCTTTCTTTGGATCTTCTTCTGGTAGAACTCTAACTCCTTCCCTTCAAGAATATAGCTGCAAACAGCAAGGGTAAGTGAGAAAGGAAAACCTACTTGTTTTAACAAACTAGATGTCAAAAGTGCTATGACTCACCCGTCAGCCCTGCCACACTGCCCAGGGCGAGAAGCAATAGAAGCAAGCAAACGTCCGCTGGCGAATTGATCCTCAAGATGCGAATCTAGCTTGTGACTCTCTTGACGCTTGGCAACCTTTCGCACTACATGGTTACTCTGTTTCTTCTCCTCCTCTCCAGCAGGGGTTTCTCCCTCCTAAGAAGAAAGAAATAAATAGATGACATTTCAACAAGCTTTACAAAGTAGACCATTGAAATACCAGAAAAAATATAGCAAGGTCAGAAACTTCCAATGCCAAACACAATATGGTAGCTTTTGGAACTAAAGTTTACATTGTGCCACTGATTCTTTTTTGTTTACCTTACCATCACATAACCATAGCTCTACCATAAAGGACAAGAACAAGGGGAAACTGTTCAAGGAAAGAATGTTTTTATAACAACCCTTCCAAGCTGGCTGCAAAGGATGAGAAAGTTAAAAAGAACACATCCTATCTAAGCCATATGTCTCCAGAATGACCTTTCACACAAAACTTACCCATGCCATTAAGGCCAGCAGAAACTACCTACAACACATTTCAATCCAGACTGCACACCACAGCCACATCACCGGAAGATGCCTCAAGACAAGAGACGGAATGGATTAGACCCGACTCATGTTAGTTAAACACTTTGATAATGGAAAAAGCAGTCTAAAAGACTTACAGTAAAAAATTGAAGGTAGCATATTGCTATGCTTCATAGCATGCGAGTACTACATACAGGACTCAGTACACAAGGAGTCATAGTACACAATTAGTCACACTAGCCAACCAAGAGTAGGAAACATAGGCCTGCCATATTTTCTCTGATAAAATACGAGAACAGTAAAACTCAGGATTCTTAGTCTCACAAGGACATAGATATAGGCAAATGCTAGAGCCTAAACTCCCTACAACCAGGCTTGGTGGAGTGGGATCATTGGCCACAAAGCACTAGATAAAAATTTGATTTATTTACACAGTAAACAATTATTTACGATATTTTTGGTGGCCTTTATGAAAGGATCCAACAATGATGCTTACCATAGCAGGCTGGGAGAGAGGAAAAATCAAATGTGGCATGCATGTGCTTAAGCAACAGTGAAACTCTAGTTTTCATCGTCCCTCGGACTGGTCTAAAAACTGGCTCATGCAAATGGAAAGACACTCACTCAGAGAAATCTAGGTAGGCAAGCCATTAAACGCATTAATTTGACTCGCATTGTGGAGACGCTATGACACATCAAAATAACGCTGGTTGCAGTAGTCTTAGCGAGGAACACATAAGTAGTTGCAAGCCTTGAAGCATGAAATTACTATATGAAAAATAATTCCACACAAAATGGGCAAGAAGAGCTACATACATTGCTATCCCCAAAAACAAACCAAATACAATTGAGCCGAGGAAGTACCTCAGAATCCTTCTTGCCAGGGGCAGCCTTCTTCTTCCTTCCGATGTCCACCCCATAGTGCTGGCTATACCACTGGCGGAAAGGAGCAGCGTCAACCTGAACAATGGCAGATTTCACAAGGGTCTGGGTGCGAACAAGCTCATTGTTGGAGGCATTGTAGACCACATCCAGAATGCGAGTCTTCCGGGTGACGGCCTCTGACCCCCAGGAGTAGTTACCAGTATCCAGGCGCAGAGCCCTGAACTTGAAGTTACCACCACGCACACGGATCTTGCGAACTGTCTTGTTGCTTGACAGCTTGGTCATGGCAGACTGCCGCCCGAGCTCGTATCTGGTAGGGCCATTATCACATACACGGGCATTAGGATTTGGGGCATAAGCACCATTAACAAGGGTTTGGGGTATAATAATGGCAGCACATGCACTGGATTACTTGATCATTTTCCGACCCTAGCAAGGGTTTCAGGCGTAACCAGAAGGCTTCATAAAGCACAATATGAATTCACTTACTTTCTCTTCTTGCGCCATGTCTTCTTCTTCCCTCCTGTGGCACGCCTCTTGTGGGTGGAGTCCCGAGAGATACCTGAACAAAAAACGCAGCACAAAGTGAGGGCCGGTCACAACAGAGTACTCTTCTGAGAAATGAGATCAGCAGAACTCAGGAGGACGGGACGCGAAATGCACATACCCATGAGGGAGCTGCACAGCTGGTCTCTATGCAAGCGCGAGGTTGTAAAGAGAGTTCCAGTCGAGAACAACGCTGGAAAGGAGCCCAGCAAAAACCCTAATTGCCAAGGTCTCTACACACCCAAATGTCCTAATGTGTAACAAGCCTATGAATTAAGGCCCATTACACATCGCGTGCCTGCCCATGCTGATGTGGTGGGGGTATCCACCGCCCAAATTCATGGTGTAGGCAATCTCCCCCGCCCATACATGGGTGGTGGGGTATGTGTAACAGGCCTAATTATTAGTAGTAACCATAAATAAACCATAGTAATACCCTAATGTTGCTATACCTACATGTAATAATAGGAGCCCTTATAATTTTTATAGGATGGAGAATAGATGGATAGTTACTTGCTAGTGATTACCCTAGTAAAAGCAAAGATCAAACTGAACGGAACCAGATCACTTATCATAGAGCTTTGTTACATTGTTACATGGGTAACAAAGAGCTAATAATTGGAAATCTTACTTCCTTGTGAGCTATGTGGATCCACTAAGCCCAAGTGGATCAAGTCAATCACTATACGTTTTTATGGATTGTGAGGTACAAACAAAATAAATAGTTGCCATGCTTTCTCAACATGCACCCATGTAGCCACTACCAAATTACCATCATCAATAAACTCCCTCATCCAAGTTGATGCAAGTCATGAAAAAGGAGTGTCACTATAAACAAGCTACATTACAAGAGGCATGGATTTAAGCCGACTAATCACAATGTTCATGTGTTGGTAAAACCTAGATTTTAGAAAGTGACTCTCTCGATGATTCTGTGACATCAAATAAACACTTAGATGGCATCATTGTATTAGCCTCTAAGGCTCTACAAACATAGTTGTGAGTCCTAGATAACCACACCACCATGAACATTCTTGTAAGCCTAATGTTATAAAGGCAACATTTTTTTCATATGTCCAATACCACCCATTCCA
Organism: Cibotium barometz; assembly: GCF_041138505.1. Classification (NCBI taxonomy): domain Eukaryota; kingdom Viridiplantae; phylum Streptophyta; class Polypodiopsida; order Cyatheales; family Cibotiaceae; genus Cibotium; species Cibotium barometz. Next base: position 7,503,339 of record NC_141049.1, on the reverse strand, counting down.
AGCACATTTTTTCATGGCTGGTATTGAGGGGGGGTATTAAGATATAGGCCTTGGAGCCTTAGTGAACAAGGGTGTAGAAGGTGTGTGGGTGTGAATGGTCCTAAGGGAGCCACCTAACCCTAGGCCACTTGTAGCAAGTCTATTTAAAGGCACATGCCAAAGGCATTTGTATGAAGCATTGAAGCTTAGTTGTATTTTGAGCAACTTAATAAGCAAGATATTTTCTTGTATTTTGTGAGTCTCTCTCCTCCACATATTGATCTAGCATGAGCACCACAAAATTCTAACAAAGATGACCTATTCACACTTCTCTAGGAAGCTATTAACATGTTGAAGAGTAAGGAAGGGGTAGGAGGCTCTTGGAGAAAATTTGCCAATGAAATACAAGGCATTATTAGAAGAGTGGGAAAATGAGAGCTCATCAAAAGATACAGAGGAGGGAATATTGGGGGAATCTCTTAGACAATCTACAAAAGAAGAGGCAACTGAATAGTCTGTCCAAGATGGAAATGGATCATTATGCAGAATGCTAGATTGTGTACTATATCAATAGGATGAATAATAATAGATATACTAAGGTTGTCTAGGCATTACAATATGGGATTAGGTGATATAGATTGGGGAAGACGAAGTGCTAATAATATATACAGGGTTATCCTAATGTGTTTGAATATTGGCATGTGTGTACATGGGATGATGTTAGAGCTAAGTATCCTAAAGTTGGACCAAGATCCAGAAGGTGGTATCTCAAAGAAAAGCAGCCAGAATAGATCTTCATGGCCTTGGTGGAGAATCCCTTGGGAAGGAGGCCAACATTGGAAATATAGATTAAAGGAGAAGAGTTTGAACAACATTCACCCAAGGGATACACCTTTGATGTGCTTCTAATTGTCTATATGTAGTTGGGATTCCACTTCTCATGGGGAAACTCTTCCTTTGTATGGGAGGATGAAATGTGGGACCTAGTATGTAATCTCCTGAATAGAAAAATGGGACTAAGTCTTTGATGTAAATCTGATTTGTTGAATAGGTGTCTCTGTGAAGTCTCTAATGTAGAAGGACTTTTTATAAAGGGCTATTAATATTAATATATTTTTTTATTATTTTTTTAAAAAAGAAAGAGAATAGACATCACCTTCAACACAATATTGGGTGCAATCTCCCCCCCCCAAGAAGTGTCGGCATCCTCCCACTTCTTGGGTATTTATGTCTTTTTTTCATAAAAATAGCCCACATGCCAAAAATAGTTGCCCGCAATGTCTTCCACGAGTATTGCATCAATCAATCATGGGAAAACATTCAATTTAAATTATAGATTAAACATCTTCTACATCCTTTACTAGACAGAGGTCTTATCTATCTCTAATAATAAGAGGCTTGGTCTTTTACATATTCCATAATTGTACATACTACATCGTCAGGATCAATCCCTTTAAGAAATTTCTGGACAGTACAATTATACATACTACATCATCAGGATCAATCCATTTAAGAAATTTCTAGACAACACAATCACATCCCTTTGCCTCGTCTAAGGTCAAAACCTTCAAGGACTTTTGCTTCAGCAACTTAGGTCAAATACTTCTTTTTTATGAGAGTATGGATTCATCCCTCATTTCATCCAATTTGGGAAGGGGAGAACACACAATTTATTGTTCTTTAAAACTTAAACCATAATTTTGAAGGATTAATTGCTTCAAGATTCATGGAATCCAACCTGAATATTTTTGAAGGTTAATACCAGATTATTGAAAACTTGCAACATAGTTAGAAACAAGAAAGACAGTCCTTGAATAACATTGATTACTAAAAAATAAGCGCACCATTTAAGCTTTATGGACCTTGAGGGTCATTCTTAATTTGGTAATTTTTGGTTCACTAGTCAATATGAAAGTCACTATGAACACTTTAATTAAGGGTAACACTTGAAAGATCATCTATCGGCTCTAGATTACAAGCCTTTCTATCTTAATGACCTTATTAGATTAAGACTAAAGCTTTTTAAAAGAGAACAACGATTTAATTTTTGGATCTTATGGTTGCCTCATCAACTTCTAGCTATTTGCTTAGACATCATCATAAGGATTTTAACCTTTAGTAATGACAATACTTGCCCATAGCTCTTAATCATCCCCTAACATGGTCCATATTCATGCATCATCAAAAGAACTATAAAAATGGGCCTTGATCAAGAAGGTCTTAGAATGTTAACCCTTAAGAACTATGCTTAATCTTTGATGATTAAGTTTAGGACCAAGAAGGTCTTAGAATATTAACCCCTAAGAACTATGCTTAATCTTTGATGATTAAGTTTAGGATTTATTACAAGTTATCATAGGACTCTTCCTTTGGGATCCCTTCTCCTATCATTTAGCAACTACTTTGTATGCTAAAACTCATAAACATGCATTGTATGGAGCTTCCATACATCAATGGAGTGGTATCCAACCATTAATAGGACTAGTGGCTTGACCCGTCCTCCCTGACAGGCAAGAGTATTCTTGCATTTATATTTGTCGATCACAAATTAGTGCAGTAGAGAGAGGTGTTGCTCTAGAGTCCCAAGGTCACGGGTTCAAGCCCTGATTACGAAAGCGATAGCATGCATGGGTGTGTGTGTTTTTTAACTTTCTAATTTGAGCCAATTGCAAAAAAAAAAAAAAAAAAGAAATGCTCGTCCTCGAAGGGTTAGTAGAGATAAGCCTTATATTTAAGGCCCATGATGGGTCCCATGGTCCCTAACTTGGCAACCTATATATAAACACACAATGCTTGCCATATATATCCATGTAGAAGCTCCTAAAGCACTGAATTTGATTGAATAAAGCACCAAACTTGGAGTAAATAAACAGCTACCATTCCAACCCAATATAATGTTGACAATCTTAACACACCTAAACAAAGCTTTAGAACAATCTTCAGACAACTGGATTATCTCTCCTTGCAAGCCTATACTCCTCGCCTCCATCTGGCAAAAAAATATTTAAGAAAAAAACATTAGCTATTGCAAGATATACTTTTTGTGGAAAAAAAGAAGAAAAACAACAAAACCTTACAGAACTCATTTGGTGGATCAATATTTGAGGCGAATGGGGTTTGAGCAGGCTTGTAGACAACAAATCAAAAAATTTTGTATTGTCCAGTGCCTATGACTCGAAAATCTAACCTGTTAAGATTTTCATAGTCCATAAACATTACATGTACATGAAGTTGATCCGCAATCTTTTGCAATCTCAGACTATAAACTCCAAGAAGCCCAAAGCTCTCGTTGTAAGGGTCTTTACCATACAAACCCAACAATAATCTAGATTCTAAAAAATAAAGATATTCCCTGTTTTGTGAAAAGAATGTATCAATAGCAATATAAATTTATCAAACAAAACGCAAAAGCTACAATAAAAACAGGTTTCTATATATACCGTAAAACACCGGTGCTCTCTAATAGTTCGATAATTAGATATGCTATTGCTTGTCCTTCCCAAAATGGAGGGTCTACAATTCAGCCATGAATATTACATAGATTATGGAAAATAATAATGCCTAATTTATACAAATCTAAAAAATAATTACCTTCAATATCTTGGCCATCACCATATACAAATGAAAATGATCTCCTTGCTACCTCCATCCTAAGCAATATACCCCTGATATCAAATATAACACTCACTACATTAATTATTTACATGACACTTTAAGGTCTCCCTCTCTCCCTCTATATATAAATTTTGTGCCAAGCAAGAAAAATAAATAATGCTACTGTATATAAAAGCAAGTCAAAAGTAAACGTTTGCTTATCCAAATGTCAAAAAAAACAAACAGGAACTCACCAACACCCTTCAGCCATCTCAACAATTAGAACCACCTCTTGAGAAATGATTGGGCACTCCCTTTTATGGATCTACATGGCACCTTTACCTCAATGCAAGTACATTTATACACATGAATTCAATAATACAATGTTATACACATGAATTCAATAATACTAAAGAGAATAGCATCAATGTGAAAGATTGCACAGAAAGAAAACATAGATTACACATGTCACATCATTGCAAACATTCTCTTTTCAAATACTTACTTGATTGATACAAAGCTATCTATGAATGTAGTCTCCGGCGTTTGTAAGCTGCTATATCAGTAGCTTGTTCTCTATCTTTTGGGCATAGATTAAATTTACATTATGATTCATGCCATTTGGAAAACCTCCTTGTAGACAACATTGGTTGTGAAGACTTCGGTTGAATCTTCTATGCTGCTTTCCTGTTCCATATAATGCTTTACACACACTTTAAGTGTATCAGATGATCTAACACGTGACATAGCAACGTATAACTATCCATGTGTGAATACTTGTGTGGCAAGATAAAGTCCCAATACACTCAATGTTTGTCCTTGGGGACTTATTTATTGACATACCAAAGGCTAACCTTACAGGAAATTGTCTCTTTCTCATGTCAAAAGGCAATTGCAGCATAATAGGTATGAATGTTATCCTGGGAATAAAGACCCTGTCTCCAATGTTTGTACCTGTAATGATTTCTGCTTCTATCACCTTTGAGTGAAATTGATTGCATATCAATCTGGTACCATTACAAAGTCCCCGCCGAGGATCCAAATTGCAGAGCAGCATGATCGGAGCATTAATCTTTAGAATCAAGCAATGAGGAGGGTAACCACCACCCAAGTTCAAACTGTTCAAGTACTCAATTGGGTACAATATTACGTCATTCTCAAAAGAAGCAACGGAATCAGCATTGAGGACAGTATCAAATACTCTTGATTGACAACTATTTAGACTCCTTTCCATGGAAACGGACAAATCAACCTGGTGAACAGAATCAAACATCATCTCTTCCATCAGCAAACCATTGTTGACACGGGGGACACTTGATCTATTAGGAGCAGGCAATCCTTCAAAATCATGCAGCCGCTTTCCATACTGTTGTAAGAGGTCTTGCATTTGCAAAACAGAGCTTGATTCTTTGCTATAGAATGACAAACACCAACATCTGCACGCCCTCTCTACTGCAAGGACTGTAAAAAATCATCTGAAAGCTCGGCGGAGAATTTATTCCAAAGGTGTCCAGGGGATACAGGTTCACAAAAAACCATTATAAAATGACAAACAATTGACGCAGTTGGAATCCTGTTTTCTGAAATGTATCTTCTTGGAGACACATATACCACTTCTCATTGCTCTCTAGCTTCCTATGGCTTCACATACAGCCTTAAAACAGGGATACAAATGTCCATTCACTGTTCGTAAATCCTCAAAGGATTTACAACCTTTGCACATAGTGAGTAACATTTGTAAATAATTAATATTGCTCACCTGCACTCGAACTAATATTATACATACGTCCGATCATATTTTCCCTTTTCCTTTTAGTCCATGAGCGAAGAGCTGAATTCCACGTCCAGTTGCAAGGGAAATCAACATATAGCAGGCTACTTGCATCCGTATATAATTGATTAGCTTTGAACCATTCCGTCAAAGATGTTCTTTGGTTTCTGTCACAACTAATCACTTCACGCAAATCATCCTGATCATTGAATAACCTTTGTATATCAAACTTTTCATCATGCAAATCATATTGGTATATGCGCCAGCATGCTTCTAATGCAGATACGTACCGTGCATCCAAATATTGATTAACCTCATCAATAACCCTGTGTGTGTCTTGAAACTCTATAGTAGCTCTATCATGTCTTTTGTATACATACTTATACAAATACTTTACAGTTGTAATGGTAGAGCATACTTCAATGTTAATATGGGTTTTGTACCTCATAGATAGAAAAGGGTTATATGGAACAACCCATCGACTATCCACCCTCCTATGATCCTTTACCTTTACCTATATGAAACTACCATCATCTCTTTGCATGTAAGTTGGATATCCATTGTCATCAACGCTAGTAGTCTCAAAAAAATTTCAAGGGTACCGATGTTTGCACCTCCCGTTAGCCATGCAAGGAGAGTGCATATTTAGTTCTCCACATGGTCCATGGATATTACAATGACTAATTATGGTGTGCAACTCAGGAAACATCACCTTATCATGAAGTTTAGCACATACCAACATATCATAGTGTGCAATCTCAACCGATTTACTTTCACTTTCTAATATCAATAATATATGTGCATGTGGTAAGCCTCTTTTTTGAAATTCAATAACAGAAACAAATCCCAACACCTTTCCAAATTTTTTTTTTCACCAATAAGTGCATCATGTCCTTATGTTTCTCATAAAAGAACATTCAAATTTAATATCTTTCACATCACCAACGATACAACAAGTAGAATGAAAATTATCATCCACATGCAGCTCATTTAAATCAAATGAAAAAAAGCCTCGTTCCATATCTCTCTGTGGCTGTGTATTTCGATGTTCATTGGATAGGTTTTTGAAGTACCATAGCATTAGCAATTGCTCTATTTCTTATGAGTAAGTGGATTTCACCACATGGATTCCTCTATGTTCCTCTTTATTTTCAACCCTTCCAAATGTACCAATTTCATTTTCATTAATGTAATCCATTAAATTAGCAACATTTTGTTTGCGAATGCAAGCCCTTGTCCTTGAATGATTACGGCGAGACACTCGTGTTGTATCCAAAACTCGAAGCCGATGAACTTGGTTCAAACTCAAGTATATATAGCTCCTAACCATCTTCAATCAAAATACAAATAACAAATACTAACTTCATTTTTTAACATTCTTAACTTCAAACACCAACATAATATTCTACTTCAACAACCATTATCATACATGTGACCCTCCTCCAAATAGACTCAACTCAATTCTTAGAGAAGGTTTGATACATATGTGAGTATAACATATACAAACCATTTCCTACATAAATAAGTGAGCATAACATATACAATCCATCTCTTATAGAGATAAAGGGTAATAACATATACAATCACAGAGATATATAGATAGTGAGCGAGAGAGAGACAGAGAGAGGAAATATAAGTTGAGACATAATAAAAAAAGTGCGAGAGAGCAACATAAAAGAGAGAAGTATTGAATTTGAGAAAATAGAAATTTCATATATATCGTCAAAAGGGAGAGCAAAATCTGAAAGTTGCAATACAATTTCTACCTTGAGTAAAAACATCATTACTCTCACAAAAACCCTAGGCAACTACCGAGGCTTCTAACATACGGCTCATCTTTTTCATAATAGCGTTGAGTCGATTAACAGATATCTTAAGACTCAATACCTCCAAGCCTAAAGTACGTACTTGCTCTTTTAGAGAATCCACTTGTTCTTTACATTGTCCATTACATCCGCCTAGATGTTCCCCAATTTCAACATGCATATTCTCCATGAAAGAAATCATGTCTAGTTGGTTAGCCTCCATCCGACCATTACTATCGAGGACGCAGTGGAGATGATGAGATAACTCGTCTCTTAGCGTATCTCCCCTTTGGCTGCCACTTCCATGGATCTCATCCCAAAGAGCTTCTAAGTACTCCTTGTAGTAGCAACCTGATTTTTCTCAGTGCGCTCGCATATGTCTATAATATTTTGTAGACGTTTAGAGTTTGGTTGTCCGGATGGAGACCATGACCTAGCAAGGTGTTTTGCAGCTCGAACATTCATTAACTCCGATGGAGTAGACAAAGCTACTTCTTCATTAGAAGAATCCTTTGTAGCCAGTACTTCTCTTGAGTGGTTGTTATCATTCTGAATCTCCATTTGCTGAAATTCAAAATTAATATCTTAAGGCTTTACAAATATCTCTTTATATCTTTGCCAACATAAAACCAACCCTAGAAACCTACCTATACACATGTAGATTCCTCTTAGAAAACTATCATAGAGATACTATAACTGTCTCTCTATATTTTATGTATTGGCAAAATCATAATTTTTTGCTACTTTTTTAAGAACATTTCTCAACTTAAAAGAACTATTCTCTAAGTCTACTATAGTTTGTAAATTCTATAAGACCCATTATGTACTCTCTCTACAATCTCAAAGGCAATAGTCTAATAAATGGAATGTTTCTAGATTAGGTAGCCAAGCACACCAATATTATAAACTGTTTAGACGTGGTAACACACTCAATGAGATTGAAAGAGAAATAGAGAATCTTTTAATGTGTGCTCTCTCTCTCTCTCTCTCTCTCTCTCTCTCTCTCTCTCTCTCTCTCTCTCTCTCTCTTGCTCTTGCTCTTGCTCTCGCTCTTTGTCTAGCCAACCATACATATGAGCAGAAAAAATTTCATTATCTATGCATTACATATTGACAATAAACACACAAATACATTAAGACAAAAAGGCCAACAAAGAAATCAACCTCAAGTTGAGCAAATTTGAAATCACCAACTCTGATGCTATTGTCCTTGCTCTTCCTTCTACACAATCACATAGAGAAACCCAAAAAATAATAAACTTATGATCTCTCTATTTTTCTAATCCAAATACACAATAGTGTAAGAGAAACTATTAGTGTAAGAGAAACTATTTGTGTATTACATGATTGCGTGTTATGTGTGTGTGTATTTGAGAAAGAGAGAGAGAAAGACAAACAAATAGAGTCTGGTGGGAAAGATAGAGAAAGAGAGAGAAAGAGAGAGAGAAAGACAAACAAATAGAGTCTGGCGGGAGAGATAGAGACAAAGAGACATCCATCAATAATCTAAAAGCTTATTACATTATCTTTACCAACTTCCTTAATGGAATGCACTTTAGAATTTGACTAAAAATGAAACGCTTTTCCTTGGAGCTCCTACATCTACTACCCACAATGTAAAAGCCATCCAGTAATCCCAATGCCTCTTTGATTAAGAGGTGCTTGAGATTGTCATCTAGCCTATAAGGGTCCAAGACTACATAAATATACCGAGGATTAATATCATCCCACCCATCAAATCCAAGGACTTCCCATTTTGGGCTAGGCTGGCATCCAAAAAAGCCCAATTGTGGCATCTCCTCAAAGAAGACAGTATCTAACAATTTATTATTGTCATAAGTCAACTTTAAGATATTTAATGACATGTCTCTGCATAAAACATAATCAAACTATATATTAATAACAATCATGATTTTTTTAATATTTAGCAAAAGGAAGATCATAAGAAAAGAATGAATAAATAAAATTCATTCAAATACAAAAAGCAATCTAGAACTGATGGTCACTCAAGAAGAACACAACCAAATTTATTTTCGGAGGAGCTTATGCTTTGGGATACATTTAATAACTTCATCGTACTTGATCTCTTTCAACATGGACACTAGAGTCTATTTCATAACGATGAATCAAGCCTAGGATTTCTTCAATAATCATAAGCCTAATATTTTCATCTAATTTGTCTAAATCTAAACATATTTTATTTTGATAAACATCGTTCCATCCAACAGCTGCAACCGGCCATGGTCCAGACTAAGTTGGA